>NW_027361687.1:52145000-52315000 GCF_039654945.1 Dendrobates tinctorius | reverse complement strand
CTTGCAGGATGGAAGAAGTACAGTATAGGGTGTGTGAGAGAGAGGGAAGGGGGAGAGACTAAGGGGGTCTAAAAAAAGATTGAAACAGATGTAGGGGAAGCTCGCAAGCTCAATATATCAAGCCTTCCTGGAGCTTAGGCTAAAGTCATGCAAGTGACATTTCGGAAAGGGGATGGAGCAAATGGAGGATGTGTGGTCTGCAAGGACAGAACATGAGAGCGGTTGTATTTACGGTATAAACCACGTCACAGTTTTATAGTGTTGCATCACCTAGAAACATAATTTGATATATTGGTTAGGTAGAAGTCTTTAAAGCGGGTATGTCCGTAGATTTCTCCCCTGAAACTAGTAACTGTGCCAGCTCGTGCCTAAATTGGTGATGCAGAGCCAAGCAAGTGCTGTGGTTGTTGTTACTAACCCCACCCTCCACCTTGTCTTTTGTGACCACACCAGTATTGTCAACTTCATTATTGGCTGTATTGAACTACTGCACTGGTGCCATCAATCAGTACTGAGGTCATTGTGTTCGAGACGGTTTGAGTATCGAGAACTAGAGCTCTTGTCAGATTAGACCGCCAACTGGGATCGGTGAAGTTGGTTTACCCCTCTGGTGGGAAGTTGGGTCTTAAGTGTCCAGTGGGAGGTCCCAAGCAGTTGCCACCAATCTCGTGTCCTTCCTTTGGGTTTGACTGATAACATTTCAGTCCCGGGCTGCGCCAACGTGGTCAATCACCACTGAGAAGGAGGTGCTCAGGAGGGTTTAGTGAAGCTAGAGAACATTCCTAGCTTGGGACCACCCACTGGACACTCTCTATCTTACATATGCATTAAATGTTCATTTTCTCAGCAGTGGTAAATCGTTGAATTCACATGTTCTTAATGTACCGGATGTAATCGGTTTAGTCCAGAGAAATCTTTTCCTTTTTTAAATTTATTTGTTTCCTACTATTGTTGTGGGATTTTTTTCTGCTCCTGCAGATCCCCCATCAGTTTCCAAAACATGAACTTTTCTTCCTGAACCCTGACTGAAGAATCATGATATTTTTGTAGTCTTGCACTAACAAGTTCCTTTCATTCCACAGTATTTATATTCGGGCCCCCATGTTCTTGCTCTGTAGCACCATTCATGGAATTTATTATTAGACTTTCGGTTCAAATTTTACACAAAAACATTAAAAAATGTATTTAACGTGGAGATGACTTTACTCATACGCAGTCAATTAATCATTTGTCCATGGCTTACAGTTTACGGAGCGTATGGATTACTACTTAAAGGGACATATAGGATATCTGCAATGATTGGAAACTGGAAAATCATGAGCATGCTGCTCCTGTACATTCCCACTACTTTGTAAAATGGGCTTCATATTTGTGGGAGTCACAGATGTGGGTCCTCAACCTGAGACAGTTAAAATTTTACATATTAGAGTTGTTGTAAATGTATTTGTAGGACCCGGTCCTTCGGCTGTCGGTGATTCGCTGGTCGACGGGATTCCCAAGAACCGCCTCTTATGTGATTCCAGCAGCGGCTCTTTTTATTATCTGGCTTGGTGTGACGTCCCATGTACATCACACCACAACGATGACTTTGCACCAGGCAATCAAAAACAAAAGGTGTGGAAGCCAAGAGGTAAGGCTCCCCCCATCCAGCAGCCACAAATTACTGGCGTGGCCGACGGAACGGGTCCTGCAAATCGTTTAGCACCAACTCTAATATTTATAGCAAGTGACAGATATTCTTTAAGAAATATCCTATTACTATGCCTTGAATATGGAGTATAGCAGTTTCCTGACACTGCAGCATTAAAATTGGGTTTCTAACTGAGCAATACGACGGATTTACCCCCATGAGTCATAAAAGACTAACCTCAGCCCACAGATAGGTTTTCTATAATGAGCTGTGGTCAGGCACCAAGCTGCAGAAACTGTGGTGATGGGGGATGGCGCACCCTCCTATCCTGAATGGGAATCACAGTCAGTGTGGCAAAGAAAAAAGTTCCCTCATCAGAGTAGGGCACCCATGAATGACCTTCGTCAGCTTAACATAAAGCCAACTCCACAAAAGAGCAGCACTGCAGGGGCGTGTCTTCCAACACTTTTAAACCCTGCCCCAGAGCAAGCATTTTAGGAATAATTGCATAAGTCGAACTCCACAGCATCACATATGCCTGTGAAGATGTGGCGATTCGGTCAGGGGACATTGCGGTCTGTACTCAAGCTGGGCTTGGAGGCTTATGGTATCTCATCTAGCAATCTGTCTAAAGAAACATAATAATTCTATGTAGTTCACACATTTTGCACTATCCACTAGAAATAAATGACAGAAGGAATACAGCGGGATTCAGGTCACAGTTTACTGATGTTACATTCAACAATAACAGAATAAAAAGGAAAATTGAAAACTATAAAAAAAGTTACTGGTACATGGGCTGCTCCCATCTTATCTCACAGGATATATCCTGTATAATTAAACGAAGCTATAAAGACAATAATGTAATGAGCAGAGTCTAATCAAGGTGACGAGTCGCTCCTGATAACAAGTGCAGCCCCCGAAATTCATCATATCATCGGTAAAGAAAATATGGAAGTGAGGTGCAGACGTCAGCACGGTTAGGTTACTGCCAGGAAACATGCTGATGTAGTACTGGAGAAAGAAAGAAACGAAGGAAAGAAAATGCGAAATAAAAAAAAAAGCAGAAAGGGGGGGAGGAATACGGAAGAAAAAGAGAAGAAAATATGAAGTGGAAGAAACAGAGAAAAAAGGATAAGAAATTAAACATGGAAGAGAAGGAAGTGTGATGGAAGAGGGGAAAAGAAAAAGAGATAAAGAGCAGAAGAAAGAAGGTGAAGGCGAGAAGGGAAGGAAAAAGGAATAAGGGGAGTAATAAAGGAACTGTCGGGAAGAAATAGAAAGGGAGGGGAAATAAAATGTAAGACAAGGGAGGAAGAAAGCAGGAAAATAAAAAATAAAATGGGAGACTGAAGGAAGAGAAAAAAAACTAGAAGGGTAAAAAGGAGAGAAAGGGCAGGAGAACAAAGAAACAAAAGTGAAAGGAGGAAGAAGGAAGGAAAAAAGAGGAAGGAGTGGGAAAATAGAAGAAAGGGAAAGTAGTGTAAGAAAATATCGAGAAGAGAAAAATGAAATGAGAGGAGAGGTGAAGAGAAAGTGGAAGAGAAGAGGGGGGAGATGAAGGCAGGACATAAAAGTAGCAAAACAGTAGGTGGAAGCAAAAAGGGGATGAAATGGGAAGAAAGAGATAACATGGGGGAGAAGAAGTAGTGCAGGAAAAGAGAAGGTGAATCAGTGAGAAAGGGAAAAAAGGACGTAAGAGGTGAGGAAATAGGTAGGTGGTAGAAAAAAGTGAAGTGGAAGAAGAAAGATGGAGGCAGAAAGGGGAAATAAATGCAGTACAGGGGAAGTAAAAGAGAGGTAAGGAAATGGTAAAATGAAAAAGAAGGGAGAAGAGGAAAAGGGAGTTAAGCAAGATGGAACAAAAGAAAGGGAGATGACAGGAGAACAAGGAAATAAAAAGAGGGGATCACAAGTAGACACCCCCTCTTCTCACGACGTCAGTATGACCTAACAGAGTATGAATTGTGGTGTTCTTCGCTACCACTTACAGAGACATTTGCCTGATTTGAGAAGGATTTAGGGGGGATTGACGGTTTTGTTTTTGAGGATGCCGGCAGGATAAACACCACGTTTAGCAGGAGCTGCACTGGGCCATGTGCCTGGTCGTCCCTCTGATGGGTACCCGGTAGAAGCAGGAGGCTGAGGCTGGGGACCTTGGGGTCCTGTAAAGTAATGATGAAATACAAGAATTTAGAACTAATATGCCAATATAAATCTTTCTCTTATTAAGACACAAAAATTATCACGTGCTATGGTTGAATCTCACAATCCACTAAGCTATAATTCTTTCCTGCAGTTAAGGGGTTTTTCCACCAAAGACATGGCGATGTCCAGTGTAAGTAACAGTGTGGCACAGAGTGCAAGAAAAGCGGCCACACCAGAGGGCTGTGGAGGCACCTTACTTATGGGCAGCAGAGTAGCTCAGTGGTAAGCATTGCAGAACTGGGGTCCTGGGTTAAAATCCCACCAAGGACAAGATCTGCAAGGAGTTTGTGCATTTGCGTGGGTTCCCTCGGGTGCTAAAATTTACTGGAAGTTTTTTTTGCTCTGGTTTCCTCTCACACTCCAAAGACATACTGATAGGGAATCTAGATTGTGAGCCCCAATGGGGACAGAGATGATGATGTCTGTCAAGTGCTGTGGAATTAATGGTGCTGTATAACGGAGTAAAATAAATCCTCCTCTATCCATGCAAATCTAACATGTCAGATACATACCTGAAGGTTTATTGTCTATTCCGGCTCCGTACTGCTCTTTGCTACTGTACTGGGATTGCCACTGGTTTTGGGTGTACTGGTCTGGCAAAACACGAGTGATTAATTACATGTATCCCTCCATCATAAAGATGTCTTGTTTCTCTATAGACTCCATAACATTCACAATCCACTCACAGTGTATTGCATGGACACCAAAGCCTTAACAGTACACATTAATAATACCGTCATATCTTCCAGTTCCCATTCCAGTAGCTGGTTGCGCCTCATTATAGAAGCCCTGGTTTCCTGATGTTGGGCCGCTATTCCATGCAGTCTGCTTGTAATTTCCTTGTTGATCTATGAAGATAAAAGCATACGTGTTATATCGCCAAGCAAATATACACTGTGTTCCAAATTATTATGCAAATTGGATTTAAGGGTCATAAAAATGTTATTTTTTGTTTTTCAAATAAACTCATAGATGGTATTGCGTATCAGGGCTCTTTGGATCACTGAAATCAATCTCAAATGCCTGTGATAATTAGTTTATCAGGTGAGCTCAATTAAAAGAAAACTACTTAAGAATGATGTTCCACATTATTAAGCAGGGCACAGGTTTCAAGGAATTTAGGAAAGAAAAAGGATCTCTCTGCTGCTGAAAAGCATCAAATAGTGCAATGCCTTGGTCAAGAGATGAAAACATTAGATATTTCCCAAAAACTTAAACGTGATCATTGTACTGTTAAGATATTTGTGGTTGATTCTGAGCACAGACATGTTTGTGCTGATAAAGGCAGAATGAGGAAGGTTTCTGCCAGGCAAGTTCATTGGATTAAGAGAGTGGCTGCTAAAAAGCCATTACAAACCAGCAAACAGATATTTAAAGCTAAAAAAATAAATTCCCTGAGGAAGGAAGCAGTAAGCCTCCGAAACGCGTAGGATTGGTTGTTGATCCTGTCAGTCATTCTAAGCCGGTCACGTGACTCAACACTTGACTGTGACGTCACGCAAGGTCCTGTACCTTGCCGGCATTCACCGCGTCTCCCGCTGCATGTCCCACTGTTAACGGGCAGTGCATTATCGGGGGAATTGGGCGATTGCTACCGGCCGGAGCATTGCCCGCGATTATAGCAGAGGTGACCCCCTTCTTTTGGAGTCTACCCACTACTAGCCTGCTAACTTTTTTTGGACTGAGCATTACACCACTACTGGAATTCATCAAAGTCCATCAGGAGAGGAGTTGCTATGTTCTGAACTCAAGACTGTTACCATTGCCCATGACATGAACAGTAATCTGGACGGTCAGTATGATTTTTTCTTCCTAGTGACAGACTCATTCATGTTTATTGGGCAGTGAGACTGGTTGTATTTTACAAACTGTTACTCACTTTTTATAGTGAGACATATATTTATAGCACACCCCCCACGTGAGTAAGGGGGTCATTATTATCGTTTTGCACAGAAGCATATTAATATTCTTTGGCATCTATCTTTGCTTTCCCTATAGAGAGTGTTTTTATGCGGGTATTATTAGCGCAAATTCCTGTTGTATTTTTAATGATATTTAAAGCTGTTGGTGCCTCTGGAGTCCCTCGAACCTCAAGGTGTAGGATCCTGCAAAGGCATGCTGTGGTGCATAAATCTACTATTCGGCCACCCCTAAACAGTGTCCACAAGCAGAAATGGTTGCAGTGGGCCCAGACATACATGAAGACTAATTTTCAGTCAGTCTTGTTTACTGATGAGTGTCAAGCAACTCTGGATGATCCAGATGGATGGAGTAGTGGATGGTTGGTGGATGGCCACTATGTCCCAACAAGGCTGCGACGTCAGCAAGGAGGAGGAGTCGTCATGTTTTGGGCCGGAATCATGGGGAAACAGCTGGTAGGGCCCTTTAAGGTTCCTGAAGGTGTGAAAATGACCTCTGCAAAGTATATAGAGTTTCTGACTGACAGCTGTCTTCCATGGTATAAAAAGCAGAAATGTGCCTTCAGGAACAAAATCATCTTCATGCATGACAATGCACCATCTCATGCTGCAAAGAATACCTCTGAGTCATTGACTGCTATGGGCATAAAATGAGATAAACTCATGGTGTGGCCACCCTCTTCCCTTGACCTCAACCCTATAGAGAACCTTTGGAGTATCATCAAGCAAAAGATCTATGATGGTGGGAGGCAGCTCACATCAAAACAGCAGTTCTGGGAGGCTATTCTGACTTCATGCAAAGAAATACAAGCAGAAACTCTCCAAAAACTCACAAGTTCAATGGATGCAAGAATTGTGAAGGTGATATCAAAGAAGGGTTCCTATGTTAATATGTAACTTGGCCTGTTAAGCTATTTAACTCCAAAATATCCTTTTTGTTCAGTGAATGTGACCTCCTAATGCTGCAAATTCCACAAATGAGCATTTTCAGTTCTTTAAAACAGATCAAATGTTTAGAAATTCTACTGTGCCTAATAATTTGGAACAGTGCAATTTGAGTTTTTATTCATTTTGGAGATTATACTGTTATCATTGGGAGGTTTCTTCAATAAAAGGGCTACTGGTACGTAGAACTTCCTGTGCTGTCAAATGTTACCCCCATTATACTTGGAAGCAACACAACAGCATGGAATGTATCATACCACAATAAACAAGAAGATACAGAAAAGGGGCAACATATTCAAGACAGGGGAAATAGATATTCCAGCTTAAAGTGGTTGACTAGGACACCTAGAATAGGTCATTAAAATCCGGCACCCTCGGCTGATACAAAGCTCTACAGCGACTCGAAAGAAAGTGTAATGTATGCTCCTTGCAAACGAAAAGTAAAGTAGGAAGTAAGGTCTTATAACACCATATTGTGGCAGTTTTTAGGTACTGAAGATCAGCTCGAATTGAAATTATTTAACATCTAAAAGGCAGTACCGTGAACGGCCACTACACGCTGTACGGCGCTGTTGTGTTATGGCTCTGTACACTGTGTACATTTGCCAGCCGCAGGACTTTGTAACAGTGGTGGTTACGGGTGTAGGACCCCAATAAGTCTGATACAGCTGGCCAATACTATATCTTGCCTAGCAGTATCAAAGTCCTTGACAACACCTTTAAAAGTAACCGGTCAGCAGGATTCTGCACAGTAACCTACAGACAGTGTCAGGTTGGCACAGGTATACTGATTACAAGGATACCTGGTGATGAAATCCATCTTGTAGTTTAATCTTTATTTTCAGCTTTGAGTTAATGATATGCTCGTGCTCCGGGGCGGCCTGTGGGGGCTTCATGTGGTGCTCTGATATTCATCAGTATGGCTTCTGACAGGTCACTGATCTCTCACTGACATGCCCCCTATTTTACATAATGAATATTATATTTTTATATTCCCCTTCTGCAAGCAGGCGACTGCGCTGCACCATGATCACATCCATATTGCGCATTTAATTATTCTTTTTGATGGTATACATAAATTGCTTAAAAAAAAAAAAGATCAGTTTGAAAATGGTGATTGAAAACGGTATCGGCTGATTATTTTTTTTAGCAACTTATGCATACCATTAAAAATAATTAAATGCACAATATGAATGTGATAATGGTGCAGCGCAGGCACCGCCGCCTGCCTGCAGAAGGGGATTTAAGAAAAAAGAAATATATAGAGTCAACAGTGATTCCACTGTTGATAGGAGCACTTGGAACAGTGACCCTTAAGTTGGGAAAACATGGATTTTTGTGATAACTCACCGCAAAATCCTTTTCTCCGAGACGCTCATTGGGGGACACAGGACAGTGGGTGTATGCTACTGCCGCCAGGAGGCTCACACTAAGTGGATGAAAAAAAGGTTAGCTCCTCCTCCGCAGTATACACCCTCGCCTCGATTGCAGGTGAAACCAGTTCGGTGCAAAAGCAGTAGCAGATCTACAAGACAAAATCAGTCTCAATGCAGGTAACATGTCTAGAAAACCCACCTGGTATCATAAATACATATTAATAAACAAAACAAGAGCCAATTGGCTAGCAGGGTGGGTGCTGTGTCCCCCAATTAGCATCTCGGAGAAAAGGATTTTACGGTGGGTTATCACAAAAATCCATGTTTCTCCTTCGCCTCATTGGGGGACACAAGACAGTGGGATGTCCTAAAGCAGTCCCTGGGTGGGAAGTCGACTCACCGGTCCAAGCTACACGCACCTACTGTCAAAAAGGTGCGCCACCGCTACTTGGAGAATCAGTTTTACCCAGGCTTGCATCCTCTGAAGCTTGGGTCTGGACATTTGAAATGTAATGTGTGTCGGCTGGACCAGGTTGCCACCTTGCATACCTGCTCCGCCGATGCCTGGTGCCGAAGAACCCTCGAGGCGCCCACTGCTCGAGTGAGTGCGCTCTGATCTCAGCTGGCACAGCTGCACCTCGATGCGATAGGATTCCTGAATTGTCAGCCGAATCCACCTGGCAATGGTCGCTCTTGAGGCAGCAAGCCTCTTCCTGCGACCCTCGGGGAGCACGAACAGCGTGTCTGGCTGACGAAAGGATGCCGTCCATGACACGTACCTTCTGGGAGCTCTCCCCAGGTCCAACATATCAAGAGCCTTTTTCACCCGGTGTACCGATGCTGGAAACAAGGAGGGCAAGGCAATATCCTCAATAAAACGAAATGAGGAAACAACCTTCGGTAGAGAAGGGGGAGCTGGCCTGAGAACCACCTTTACCCTTGTCAGATATCAGGAACGGAGCTCGGCAAAATAGAGCTGCCAGCTGCGGGACCCGCCTGATTGATGTTATCGCTACAAGAAACACCACCTTCCAGGGAAGGTATGTCGAAGAGACCTCTTGTAGTGGCTTGAATGTAGCTTCCTGCAGAACGCTTAGGACCAGGTTAAGGTCCCAGGTGTCCCGAGGGGGTCCTATAGGAGAGTACCAAGTATGAGACCCACTGGCTGAAGGTCTATACCTGCAGATTGGTAGCGATTCTGCGCTGGAACAGGACGAATAAGGCAGATATCAGTCTCCTGAGGGAACTTGGAGCTAAACCCGAGTCCAAGCCAGATGGGGAAAAACACCAAAAAGTTGGGAATAGAGAATCTTAGTGGAGAACCACCGTGGCCCTGACACCATGAAAAGACAATCTTCCAGGTGTGGTGGAAAATATGTGCTGAGGTGGGCTTCCGGGCGCTAACCACTGTAGCAACTACATTGCGTCCGAACCCAGCCTAGGTCAGAATCCAAGATTCAACGGCCAAGCCGTCAAACATCGGGCCCCTGGAGTAGCTGCACCAGGTTTGCGTACTGCACCCGCCGAGGCCAGTGTGGGGCCAGTAGCATCACTGGAACCCCTTCTGCCCTGATCCTCTTGATGATCCTTGGGAGTAGCGGCAGTGGGGGAAATAGGTATGGGAGGCGAATACTGGTTCCATGGCAGAACCAACGCATCCCCGGCGATTGCCTGCGGGTCCCGGGACCGAGGCGCCCAACGCGACCATCTTGGCGCCCACCCCGGAGGCCATCAGGTCCACGTCCGGCGTTCCCCAACATCGGCAACTTTGTGTAGTGACCATTCCCTGGACGCAAGACCCCACCGGCCTGAGGAAGTCTGCCGACCAATTCTCTACGCCCGGAATGTGGACTGCCGAGATCACCGAGTGGTTCCTCTCGGCCCAGTGAGGGATGTGCCTCACCTTGTGCATGGCTGCCCTTCTGCGGGTGCCCCCCTGGTGATTTATGGGGGCATCCAAAGGCGCATTTAATCAAGTAGTCCGCGGTCAACGCAATCTGATTAGCAATATCTGCTACCTACGCAGGCAGGTCCATACCCTGCAAGGCTCTGTTTAATGATTTAGACCTAGAGCCCATGGCCCTAGCCACCCAAGTTGCTGCGTACGAGGGAGAGACTGAACCCGACGCCTCCTATACTGCGCGAGCCAGGCTCTCTATGAGACGGTTGGTGGGATCCTTGACAGAGGAACCATTAGGTATGGACAACAGGGCGTTAGAGGCCAAGCGCGACACGGGTGGATCTACCGTCGGGGATTCCGCCCACCTTTTACGGAGATCAGGGGCAAATGGGTATCTTGCCTCCAGCGCTCTCTGGCCTAGGAAACGCCTGTCCGGCCGTTACGTGTGTCGTTAAATCCTGGGTGAGCGACAAATACTCTATGAAGCCGCTTGACCGGCTTAAATGACCCCTTGTGCCCTGAGGCCAGGGTCTGGTTGATGCCTCAATAAGGCTGTCCACTGTTTCCTGGTAACCTGGAGTAACTAAAGACAAGGGGCTCGTCCGAGTCGTAATTCAAGTTCTGCTCGTTATCGACTACTGGCGAAGGTGAGCAAGAGGCAGAGCTCACGGATGCCGAGGCACCGGACGGACCGGGAGACGCTGTGTGGGTTCGTTTCCCTCCAAGTCTGCCTAGTGAGAGAGCGGGCCGGAGGCTCCTGTGAGGTGGAGGACCCCTCTAAGACAGGCAAGCAGCTACCCCTGCCCCTATCTGGGGCTTGAAGGGACTCGATTGCTCTCGTAAGCGAGGCCATAGACGGCGACAGAGACAGAACCCATTCCGGGCAGTCGCAGGGGAGGGCTCCTGGGCAGGTTCGGACTCGCAGACTTCACAGATTTGCGTACTCTGCATGTGGGAAGGCGGACCGACAGGAGGTGCACGCAGCATACAGAAACGTGTCTTAGCTGCTCTGAACATGGTGGCCCTGCTAGGTGATATGCCTGCGGGGTTCTACTGCTTAGCCTCTGGCAAAAAAACACAGGGTGGCCTTCCTCCTTCTGGGGTAGCACATACCCCAGTCCTGGATCCCCTTTAGGCGTCCAGCCTGCCGAACAGCTGCACCCTTTTCCAAAAAGTGCGCCTCAGTGTGTGGGCGGTCCTGCAGGAAGAGAAGGCGCTGCCGGTGACGTCCTATGGGCCGAGCTTCTGCTCGTGGCCTAGCGCCGACTGAAGCCGGGGACTAAATTTTTCGGCACCCGCCCGAGGCTCCGGGGGCGGGTCCGCCAGAAGTACACGTGTCACAGGGGCGGGACTTCTGCCCGCGGCCTAGTACCAGCAGAAGTTGGGGACTAAATTTACGGCGCCCTCCTGAACACGGGGACGGGAATGACAAAAACACAGAGGCCTGTCAGGACATGCTCTGCCGAGCGCTACCGCTGTGGGGGTGCATGCTGGCGCCCGAACTCGTGCTGCCGCCCAGGGGAATACCGACCCTGGGGGTTTCAGGAGCCCTCCCAGCCCACCTCCTTTTGCGCCTCACCCCTGGAGCTCCAGCTGATACTCAGGTCCAAATCAAGGACTGTGCAGGCACCCTAGCTCCATCTTTCCCTCCAAGGGACGAGGAGAGGGACCGTCCGCCTCCTTCCACTACCGCAGTCCTTGCATTGGTGGTGCAGTGGGAGGCCGCATGGACTGTACCTGTGCCACTGTACAACCTAGGGTTTCAATACCTTAGGGTGGTCAGGGCGAGTCCGGCATCCCACATCACTGGAAAGGATACTTGGAGGCGACACTCGCACGTGCTTGCCCGTTGTAGGTTTGGGGAGATCGGACCCTTTCAATAGGGTCCTTCGCCCCTGTCTCATCTTCATGAAAGGAAGAAAAAAAAAGAAAGTCTGGGAAAAAAAACAGACGTGGCCCTGCTAAAAACGTGACCCAGCAAAAAAGGAAAATGCAATTCTAGGATGTATTAACAGAAGCATACAGTCTAGATCACGTGAAGTCATTATTTCCCTCTACTCCTCTTTGGTCAGACCTCATCTGGAATATTGTGTCCAGTTTTGGGCACCACATTTTAAAAAAGACATCAACAAACTGGAGCAAGTTCAGAAAAGAGCGACCAGAATGGTGACCGGTCTGCAAACCCTGTCTTATGAGGAAAGGTTGCAGGATTTGGGATTGTTTAGTTTGCAAAAGAGAAGACTGAGAGGAGACTTAATAGCTGTCTACAAATATCTAAAGGGCTGTCAGATTGTAGAAGGATCAACTTTATTCTCATTTGCACAAGGAAAGACTAGAAGCAATGGGATGAAACTGAATGGGAGGAGACACATTAGATATTAGAAAAAACTTTTTGACAGAGTGATCAATGAGTGGAACAGGCTGCCACGAGAAGTGGTGAGTTCTTCTTCAATGGAAGTCTTCAAACAGAGGCTGGACAGACATCTGACTGAGATGATTTAGCGTATCCTGCTTTGAGCAGGGGGTTGGACCAGATGGCCCAGGAGGTCCCTTCCAACTCTACGATTCTATGATTTTATGTGTGCCATCATGTCCCACATTGCGGGAGAGGATACGTGGAGGCGACAGTCGCTTGTGCTCGCCCGTTGTTGGTTTGGGGAGATTGGACCCTTTCAGTAGGGTCCGTCGCCCCTGTCTCATCTTCAAGGGAAAAAAAAAACAGAAAAAAAAATAAAAAAATGAAGAGTCTGGAAAAAGACCAGACGTGTGTGCCTCCTAGGACACTAAGCATGAACTGGTTTCGCCTGCAATCGAGGCGAGGGTGTATACTGCGGCAGAGGAGGAGCTAACCTTTTTTTCATCCACTTAGTGTCAGCCTCCTGGCGGCAGTAGCATACACCCACTGTCCTGTGTCCCCCAATGAGGCGAAGGAGAAATGGCTACAACAGATTCCAGGAGCAACATATGAACTCTCTGCTCAGAAAAACGAAATGCTGAGATCCTGCGCAGAACCCTCAAACTCCCAGGCTTCTTGTAGAGGACCCGAGAATGAGGAAGGACGAAAAAGACCACCCCCATTAGGGGGTGAGAAGGAAGTTTTATATATATATATATATATATATATATATATATATATATATTCATTATGTAAACTACGAGGCAGGTCACTGAGGGTTCAGAAGCTATACAGATGAATACCTAATCAGAGCACGACATGAAGAGACCCCACAAGCCGAACAAGCATATCACTAACTCAAAACTGAAAATAAAGATTAAGCAACAACCACAAGACGGATTTCATCACCAGTTATCATTGTAATCAGTATAACAGCGCCGACCTGACACTGTCTGTAGGTTACTGTGCACAATCCTGATGACAGGTTCCCTTTAGCTTTCATGTCCAATAAAGCAATAAATGAGATCATCTGTTGGTTCTCTGATCCTGACGGTCAGTAATCACCTGCTCCTACTGGTGGTCTTGTCTTATTGAGAGATCCACTCTTTTCAGTCCAGGCACCTGGATACGGGTCATCCTGGCTATAAAAATTGTCCGGCTCTGTACACAAAGAATGAAAAATTTATCATTCTGAGCTAGTGAGTGGAGACTGTGTGAGCTGTGTATGGTAGGTATCCCAAGTCATTGATACTCTGCTATCTCTATGTAGCACCTGTTCAGAAGAAGCTTCATCATGGTACACATCATACAACAGTATAGAGCAGTGTTACTGTGAACCCAGACCTGCTGCTGCTTTTACTAGAAAGCAGCATAGAGGACATTATACAGCAGTATTGAGAAGTAGATGTGAATCCAGCACTCGGTGCGATTAAACACTTAAGTTGGGGTGCTGCCAGTAGCATTATTGAAGATGCAATAATTTAAAATAAATATCTTTTCTGTTTGAAGAAAAATATTATAAAAAGATCACTTATAAAACAGTGCCAAAACTGGAATCTGACCTTCGTGATTCCTGAAAACACTAAAATAAAAAGAGATTTATTTTTAACTAGACGGTGGCCCGATTCTATCGCATCGGGTATTCTAGAGTCTCTGTTAAACTAAAAAATTGTTATATACTCACCTTCCGACGGCCCCCGGACTCTCTCTCTCCTCTCCATGCTCCCGGCATCTTCCGGTCCCAGTAATGCTTTGTGCGAAACACCGCTGATGACGTCGCCCTCAAGTGAGAGTGACGTCATCTCCGGCCCTTCTTGCTAAGCATTACTGGGACCAGAAGATGCCGGGCGTGGTGAGAGGAGAGAAAGAGTCCGGGGGCCGTCGGAAGGCAAGTATATAACTATTTTTTATTTTAACAGAGACTCTAGAATACCCGATGCAATAGAATCGGGCCACCATTTAGTGTATTATACTCCTGTTACACCCGGAGCTGCTGTCACTGTTCTGCTGTTATCTAATGTATTGTACTCCAGTTACTCCCAGAGCTGCAGTCACCGTTCTGCTCTTACCTAATGTATTATACTCCTGTTACAGCCAGAGCCGCAGTCACTGTTCAGATCTTACCAAATGTAGTGTACTCCAGTTACACCCAGATCTGCAGTCACTGTTCTGCTTTTACCTAATGTATTGCAGTCCAGTTACACCCAGAGCTGCAGTCACTGTTCAGATCTTACCTAACGTATTGTACTCCAGTTACACCCAGAGCTGCAGTCACTTTTCTGCTGTTACCTAATGTATTGTACGCAAGTTACACCCAGAGCTGCAGTCACTGTTCTGCTGTTATCTAATGTATTGTAGTCGTTACTCCCAGAGCTGCAGTCACTGTTCTGCTTTTACCTAATGTATTGTAGTCTAGTTACACCCAGAGCTGCAGTCACTGTTCAGATCTTACCTAATGTATTGTACTCCAGTTACACCCAGAGCTGCAGTCACTTTTCTGCTGTTACCTAATGTATTGTACGCAAGTTACACCCAGAGCTGCAGTCACTGTTCTGCTGTTATCTAATGTATTGTAGTCGTTACTCCCAGAGCTGCAGTCACTGTTCTGCTTTTACCTAATGTATTGTAGTCTAGTTACACCCAGAGCTGCAGTCACTGTTCAGATCTTACCTAATGTATTGTACTCCAGTTACACCCAGAGCTGCAGTCACTGTTCTGCTGTTACCTAATTACCTAATGTATTGTACTCCAGAATATGTACAGGACTGTGCCTGTGTAATGAGCGACACAGCAGTGATGCCTTTAACGGCTGTAATGTGCCTGTACAATAAGCAATGCAGTCGTGTTGCCGTGACGATTAAGCAACTGCTGCGACCAATTAGCAAGGCGGGATTTCCATTACAGACAGAATTAGACAATTATATATATAGATGACTATGCAGTACTGGCAGCGCACCAAGATAACCTCTAATGTTCTAATATCTCCCGCTTCTATTGCTGTGCCATGAATATTATTTAGTGCTGCACCTCACCCCCTCCACTCCAAGTGCTATAACTTTGCACCTTTGGACTTCATAGCCATTTTTCAGCACTACCAGCCCCACTAATTCTTTGGATAATGCTGTACTGAGCAGTGTTGCTTTGAATTGGGATACCTTGATATCTGCTTGCTGCTTGTCCCATCAAGGATTTTGGTTGACTACCGGGATTTGAATTGTCAAATCTAGGACCAGGGTTTTGCGAATTCTGACTGAAACGCATCTCAGAGCCTGTAAAAACACAAACAAAAGCATAGATTGAGTTAATAGAAGGGGTCCCCTATTCATCATTTCTTGGCACTTGTCTCACTATGTTGGACATGTCCTGTCCTACATTACGCAGACAGTTCATTGATATGGAAACTATAATACTGCACTTTCACTATGGAAGTGCTGCAGAAAAATTTAGATACTGCTAGGTTTATCCACAGTTTAACAGCTGATCACTGAGAAAAACAGGGACACTGATCAGATTGCTGTCAAAAAACCCTGCTACCAGGTGAAAAACCCTTTGTCTTCAATCCTGACGGTCAGTAATTACCTGCTCCTGACTGTGGTCTTGTCTTATCGAAGGATCCATCATTGTTAGTCCGGGCCCCGGGATACGGCTCGTTCTGGCTGTAACGACCATCCGACTCTGTGCATGAAGAATTATAAAATTATAACCGAGGCTGATCAAGTCTCACAGTAATAATCTATAATCACCGACTGCACAGTAAGTGATTGAATCCCAGGGCTGGACCACCAGCTATCAATAAGTTATCACCCACCCAAGTTGGGACCAATCCTTTACTGATAATGGCTACTGGGAGTCTCAGGTATGTGCGAGATACCTAGATTTCTGCCTGCTGTTTGCCCGACGTTAGACCTTGAATCCTTAGAGACATTCGGATTGTCAAATCTGGAGACAGGAACTTGCTGAGTCTGACTGAAATGTGTTATGGGACCTGTAGAAAAATAAAGAGATAGTATACACGGCTCCAAAACATCCATGGAGCTTACATTGCAGCTCCAGATCTATAGTAATGCCAACAATACTCTATAACACTTTGGGGGCATATGGAGATACAGAAGAGCCCACAACAATGAGGACATCCCCATATCCAGAAGTTCCAGGTGGGGTAGGCCTATATTAATCTAATGTGTACGGCTCGTCACTGGTGAGCTGTGTAACACGTATATATATACCTGGTCCTGCTCCTGCACCATCCACAGGTCCCCTGGTATCAAAGCGGGAAGGTGGATTTGGGTTAAAACGATTGGCAGCATCTGTGAAAGAAAGGGGAGCATGTATGAAATATGGGAGTATGTATGAAGGAAAAACATGTATTGTTGTGATAACTCACCGTAAAATCCTTTTCTCCGAGACGCTCATTGGGGGACACAGGTACTGTGGGTGTATGCTACTGCCGCCTGGAGGCTGACACTAAGTGAAAAAAAGAGGCTAGCTCCTCCTCCGCCGTATACACCCTCGTCCCGATTGAGGTCGGAAACCAGTTTGGTGCAAAAGCAGTAGGCGATCCAACAAAAATCAGACAACATCACCCTTACTGCAGGTAACAACATGTCTAGAAAATAACCACCCTAATATCATACAGAGAGCATATTAATTAAACAAACAGAAGCCAACTTGGCTATCAGGGTGGGTGCTGTGTCCCCCCAATAAGCGTCTCGGAGAAAAGGATTTTACGGTGAGTTATCACAAAAATCCATGTTTCTCCTTCGCCTCATTGGGGGACACAGGTACTGTGGGACGTCCTAAAGCAGTCCCTGGGTGGGAAGTTGACTCACCGATCCAAGCTACATGCACCTCCTGTCTAAAGGTGCGCCACCACTGCTTGAAGAATCCTTCTACCCAGGCTCGCATCCGCAGAAGCCCGAGTATGGATATTGTAATGCTTAGTAAACGTGTGCAGGCTGGACCAGGTTGCTGCCTTGCAAACCTGTTCCGTCGACGCCTGGTGCCAAAGCACCCAAGAGGCGCCCACTGCCCGAGTAGAGTGCGCTCTGATCACTGCTGGAATCGGCGCGCCTCTGATGCGGTAGGACTCCTGAATAGCCAAACGAATCCATCTGGCTATGGCCGATTTTGAGGCAGCGAGTCCCTTCCTGTGACCTTCAGGGAGCACGAACAGCGCGTCTGACTGACGAAAGGGTGCCGTCCGCAACACATACATCCTGAGTGCTCTCACCAGGTCTAACATATGCACTGGCCTTTTCCACATGGTGTACTGTTGCTGGACAAAAAGAGGGCAAGCCAATATCCTCATTAACGTGAAACGAGGAAATGACTTTTGGCAAAAAGGGAGGCACTGGTCTAAGAACCACCTTGACTTTGTGAAAAGCCAGAAACGGGGCTCGACAAGATAGGACTGCCAGCTCAGAGACCCGCCTGATTGATGTTATAGCTACAAGGAACACCACCTTCCAGGAAAGTTATGACAGAGCGACATCCTGTAGCGGCTCAAATGGAGCCTCCTGCACAACGCTTAGGACTAGGTTAAGGTCCCAGGTGTCCATAGGCGCCTTTTAGAGAGGTACCAAGTGGGAGACCCCCTGAAAGAAAGTCTTTACCTGCAAGTTGGTAGCAATCCTGCGCTGAAAAAGGATGGATAAAGCAGATATCTGTCTCCTGAGAGAACTGGGGGCCAAGTCTGAGTCTAGGCCAGACTGGAGAAAAGCCAAAAGGTTAGGGACAAAATCTCAGTGGAGAACAACCACGGCCTCGACACTTTCCAGGTGTGGTGGTAAATTCGTGCCGAGGCAGGCTTCCGGGCGCTAACCATTGTAGCAACCACTTTGCGCCCAAACCCCACCTGAGTCAGAATCCAAGATTCAACGGCCAAGCCGTCAAAACACAGGGCCCGAGTTCGGGTTGCAGATCGGCCCCTGAGAAAGTAGATCTGGGCGCTCTGGTAGTCGCCATGGCACGTCGGCGAGCAGCTGCACTAGATCTGCGTACAACAACCGGCGAGGCCAGTAGAATCGCTGGCGCCCCTTCTGCCTTGATCTTCTTGATGACCCTCGGAAGTACTGGCAGCGGGGGGCGAAACTGGTTCCATGGCAGAACCAGCGCATCCACGGCGATTGCCTGCGGGTCCCGGGACTGGACGACAAATACGGACACCTTGGCGTTCACCCAGGAAGCCATCAGATCCACATCTGGTGTTCCCCACCGTTGGCAAATCTGCTGAAAGACCTCAGGGGTGTAATGACCATTCCCCGGACACAAGCCCCTGTCGGCTGAGGAAGTCTGCTGCCCAGTTTTCTACACCCGGGATGTGGACCGCCGATATCACTGTGCGGTTCCTCTCGGCCCAGTGAAGAACGTGACCTACCTCGCGCATGGTTGCCCTGCTGCGGGTGCCCCCTCTGTGATTTATGTAAGCCACCGCCGTGGCGTTGCCCGACTGGATCTGGACTGGGCAGCCTGCTAGAAGGTGATGAAAACGTTGCAGAGTAAGCCGGATTGCACGTATCTCCAACAAGTTGATCGGGAGACGTGCCTCCTGCGGCAACCACCGTCCCTGGGTCGTGTGGTGGTGAAAAACCGCTCCCCAGCCGAGGTGTCTGGCGTCAGTTGTGACCACCAGCCACTGATCTGGGGAACTGATTGTCCACCACTCTAGTGACTGTCTGACCTGAGAGGACAACCAGCATCAGTGATCGAGAGTGAACGGGTTCTTGTCCCAGGATGACAAGAGGGCGTGCTGCAGGGGGTGAAGATGAAACTGGGCCAACGGGATCACTTAAATCGCTGCCACCATTTTTCCTAGAATCCTCATGCAGAAACGGATGGTGTGAGGGACTGGTTGGCGCAGTACCCACACTCCCTGCTAGAGGGCTAGGGTTTTGTTTCGAGGGAGAATTACCAACCCTCGGAAAGTGTCGAAGATCATCTCTAAAAAGGAAAGCCTCTGAGCTGGAACAAGGGATGCCTTCTTTACATTGACCAACAAGCCTAAGTGGGCAAGAGTATCTAACGTGATGCTGACACTTTCCTCGCATGCCCGCCTTGAAGGGCCCTTGACCAAGAGGTCGTCTAAGTAGGGAAATATGACTATGCCCCGGGAGTGCAGGATGGCCATGGGGACTGCCATGACCTCTGTGAACACTCTGGGGGCAGTGGCTAGCCCGAAGGGCAGATCTGCAAACTGAAAATGTAGACCGTTGATGGCGAAGAGTAGAAACCTTTGATGCGGAGGGAAAATGGGGATATGTAGATAGGCTTCCTGGATATCGATAGAGGCCAAGTACTCTCCCTGCCCCATCGCCGATATGACTGAACGGAGAGACTCCATCCTGAAATGATTGATCCTGATAAATTTGTTCAGGAGCTTTAGGTCCAAAACGGGCCTGACCGTCCCGTCCTTTTCGGGGACTGCAAACAGGTTGGAATAGAAGCCCTGAGTCTTCTCGTTTTCCGGTACTGGAATGATGACTTCGTTGTGGCTGAGCGAATCGATGGCTCCTAGTAGAGCCTTTGTCCGGGTATCCACTTTGGGAAGACAGGAAAAAAAAAAAATCGTCTTGGGGGGTACCTGACGAATTCTATCTTGTACCCTGTGGACACCAGCTCTCTCACCCATGTGTCGTGTGCGACATTGAGCCAGACGTGATGAAACCAGAGTAGGCGGCCACCTACCTTGTTGGTGTCGCCTGACAGATGCCCCGAGTCATTTGGCTGCAGATCTTTGGGACCTGGATCCTCTCGACCTTGACTGGTTAGCCCGCATCCTGCCCAATGGATCGGTCCCTATTCTGGTTGGGGCGCCCTGAAGCGGCGAAATTAGCCGCTGTCGTCCACCCGGGGTTGCGAAAGGCCCGAAAACGCACCTTAAACTGGTGACGAAACGGCGGTTTGACCTTTTGTTGAGGAAGAAAACTGCTCTTGCATCCTGTGGAGTTGGAGATGAGCTGATCTAACGTCTCTCCGAACAGGCGGCCACACTGGTATGGTAGGGGTGTCAAGGACTTTTTTTGAGGCTGACTCGGCCTGCCATGTCCTTAACCATAGAGCTCTCCTAATGGAGATTGCATTTGCGGCCGCAAGTGCTGTGCAGTTGGCCGCATCTAAAGATGCATTGATCAAGTAGTCCCCCGCCATAGCTATCTGATTTGCGATTTCTGATACTTCAGCTGGTAGGTCTATGTCTTGCAAGGCTCTATTCAATGATTCTGACCAAAAAATCATGGCCTTGGCTACCCACGTCGCTGTGAACGAGGGAGAGTGCTGATCCCGATGCTTCAAAGACTGAGTGAGCCAAGTTCTCTATGAGACGATCAGTGGGATCCTTAATAGAAGAACCACTAGGTATGGATAAGAGTTTTTGTAGCCAAGCGCGACACAGGTGGATCCACCATTGGGCATTCCGTCCACTTTTTACGGAGATCCGGGGCACAAGGATACCTCGCCTCGAGTGCCTTCTGGCCCGAGAAACGCCTGTCCGGCCGTTCTCTGTGTCATTGCATTATGTCCTCAAATTCAGGGTGAGTGCAAAATGCTCTATGTGGACGCTTGACTCGCTTAAATGACACCTTATGGCCCAAAGCCAGGGTGGAATCATGATCAATCCCCAGAGTCTGGTTGACGGCTATGAGACTGTCAACTGTTTCCTGACCACCCGGCGTATCTAGGTCAAGGGGTTCGTCCGAGTCCTAGGCCAAGCCTTGCTCGCTATCGACTGCTGGTGACGGGGAGCGAGAAGCAGAGCTCACAGATGCCGAGGCACCGGATGGATCGGGAGACGCCGTGTGGGTTCGTTTTCCCCGGGTCTGCCTGGAGTGAGAGCGGCCCCTGGAGGCCGTAGGCTCCTATGAGGTAGAGGACCCCACTAAGACAGACAAGCCACTGTCCCTGCCCCTATCTGGGGCGCAAAGGGACTCGATTGCTCTCATGACGCCATGGATTGCGACAGCGATAACGCCCATTCCGGGGGACTTGGTACACTGGGCTTGGTCGCAGGGGAGGACTCCTGGGCGCGTTCGGACTCGCAGGCTTCGCATACTTGCTTGGTCTGCGCATGCAGAAAAACAGACCGACAGGAGACGCATGCAGCGTAAAGAAATGTGTGCGTCTTAGGTTTTCCTGACATGCTGTACCTGCCAGGCATCCGTGTCGCAAAAATACGCTTGGGGAGGGCGCTCCTTGTTTTTTCCTAGCATGGCCTCTCAGGGAGCTAGGCGGCAGCACTTTTATTATTATTATGCATTTATATAGCACCATTTATTCCATGGCGGTTTACATGTGAAAAGGGGAAATATAGACAAGTATAATAAACATGTGTAAGACAAGGGACACGCAAGTACATAAGGAGAGGGGACCCTGCCCGCGAGGGCTCACAGTCTACACTTACCCCACTCCTGTGTCCCCTGTGTCCTGGAAGTGCAGGCGATGCTTCGTTCTGCGCGCCACAACTGCAGGCCGGCCCCCGGAAGAAGAAAGGACTCCTGGGGCGATAATTCCGTCTCGGCCTAGCTTAGGCCTGAAGCCGGGGCCTAAATTTCTTTGACGTGACGGGACGCCGGGGGGCGGAGACTTCCGGACGCGGCCTAGCGACGTCCGAATCCACGGCCTAAATTTTTGATATCCGCCCACGGGGGTAGGGGCGGAACCGCCGAGCCCCAGCAAACGCCAGAACTAGGTCCGCTGCCCGACGCTAGGGAGCACGTTGTGGCGCCCGGATGCTGCGCCGCTACAGGAGCCCTCCCAGGCCACCCTCCTCCGTGCTTCGGCTCCAGCTCAGGTAGAGGGGAGAGGGGGCGTATGACAAAAAAGGACGGTGCAGGCACCCTGGCGCCATCTAACCCCTTCAAGGGGTGATGAGAGGGACCGTCTGCCCCCCTGCCGCACCGCAGTCTTAGCATTGGTGGCGCAGTGGGGGCCGCACAGACTGCACTTGTGCCTCTGCAGCCTAGGGTTTCAATACCTTAGGGTGGTCAGGGCTAAGTCCGGCATCATTCCCACTGTGCGGGAGAGGATACGTGGAGGCGACACTCGCACGTGCTCGCCCGTTGTTGGTTTGGGGAGATCAAACCCTTTCAATAGGGTCCGTCGCCCCTGTCCATGGAAAAATCCTACGTTGCGGGAGAGGATACGTGGAGGCGACACTGGCACGTGCTCGCCCATTGTTGGTTTGGGGAGATCGGACCCTTTCAATAGGATCCGTCGCCCCTATCTCATCTTCTTGTAAAAAAAAGGAACGTCCGGAAAAAAGTCCCCGTTGCGGGAGAGGAAATGTGGAGGCGACACTCGCACGTGGTCACCCGTAGTTGGTTTGGGGAGATCGGACCCTTTCAGTAGGGTCCGTCACTCCTGTCTTATCTTCATGGGGAAAAAGAAAAGGAAAAAAAAAATCAGTCTGGAAACAGACAGACATGTGCCTCCAACAGACACTAAGCAAAAAACTGTTTTCCGCCCGCAATCGGGGCGAGGGTGTATATGGTGGAGGAGGAGCTAACCTCTTTTTTTCACTTAGTGTCAGCCTCCAGGCGGCAGTAGCATACACCCACAGTACCTGTGTCACCAATGAGGCGAAGGAGAAAGTACAGGACCATGTGACCTTTGTATGTGGCAGGACTTATAGGAGCAATGCAGATTCTGCCACCAATGTCCCATCAGCGGTGGTTCTAGCACTGCCACACCAGTAAGACATAATGGCAGCTGTGCCAGCACCTCTATGAGCATTGTTGGCTGCTGTTCACCGTGCTGGACCACGTGGTTGCCCACTATATTCAGTAACCAACCATGCAGGTGGCCAAAAAATAGCCAGTTAGAGACTATATTGCACTTTGTGGGGTAGTTTATGTGATGATTCACCCGAGCCATGCACATGCCGTCACTTGCTTAACACCCCTAGATGCCAGAGTCGGCATTTACTGCAGCATCTAAGAGGTTTTAATAAAAAAGCAAGCAAGAGTCAGGTGTATGGCTATACATTGCATACGACATTTGTGATTCTACCATAGCTAAATACCACAATATGAAGGGAATACAGATCCCAAATACGACCATGAGATACACCTGATCTGGCATGTCCTCATCCGGACTATCAGTAATCACCTGCTCCTAATGGTGGTCCTGACTTATTGAGAGCTCCCGCGCTGTCAGTCCGGGGACCGGGAAACGCAACATTCTGGTTGTAACGACCGTCCGACTCTAATCGAAGAATGACAGAATTATAACTGAGGCCGATCACATATAATTACCACTCTTGTGGTACAAATGGAGAGCATCTATCCCCACACACCATGGACCATGGATACCTGGATATCTGCCCGCTGCTTGTCCCACCTGAGTCCTATGGTCCTTTGTGGGATTCATATTATCAAATCTGGACACAGAAGGTCCCTGATTCTGACTGAAGTGCGTTTCAGAACCTGTAACACAAAATCATAGAAGTTACGAGGCGAAGGGAGGATGTGACATACTTCTGAAACGTGTGCATGGGAATGTATGGCTGCAGGGGGTAAGACTGCAGCCATGTTCTGCAACAGACACATTAAAACCATTGCACTTCAAAGGGATGGTCCACTACAACAATGCACAACCTAAGACAGGTGATGGCTGGGGTTCTAGCACTGCCACACCAGTAAGACATAATGGCAGCTGTGCCAGCACCTCTATGAGCATTGTTGGCTGCTGTTCACCCTGCTGAACCACGTGGTTGCCCACTATATTCAGTAACCAACCATGCAGGTGGCCAAAAAATAGCCAATCAGAGACTATATTGCACTTTGTGGAGTAGTTTATGCGATGATTCACCTGAGCCGTGCATATGCCGTCACTTGCTTAACACCCCTAGATGCCAGTCAGCATTTACTGCAGCATCTAAGAGGTTTTAATAAAAAAGAAAGCAAGAGTCAGGTGTGTGGCTATGGATATACATTACATACGTCATTCGTGATGCTACCATAGTTAAATACCACAATATGAAGGGAATACAGATCCCAAAAACGACCATGAAATACACCTGATCTGGCATGTCCTCATCACGACTATCAGTAATCACCTGCTCCTAATGGTGGTCCTGACTTATTGAGAGCTCCCGCGCTGTCAGTCCGGGGACCGGGAAACGCAACATTCTGGTTATAACGACCGTCCGACTCTAATTCAAGAATGACAGAATTATAACCGACGCCGACCACATATAATTAACACTCGTGTGGTACAAATGGAGAGCATCTATCCCCACACACCATGGATACCTGGATATCTGCCCGCTGCTTGTCCCACCTGAGTCCTATGGTCCTTTGTGGGATTCATATTATCAAACCTGGACACAGAAGGTCCCTGATTCTGACTGAAGTGCGTTTCAGAACCTGTAACACAAAAGCACAGAAGTTACGAGGCGAAGGGAGGATGTGACATACTTCTGAAACGTGTGCACGGGAATGTATGGCTGCAGGGGGTAAGACTGCAGCCATGTTCTACAACAGACACATTAAAACCATTGCACTTTAAAGGGATGGCCCACTATAACAATGCACAACCTAAGACAGGTGATGGCTGGGGTTCTAGCACTGCCACACCAGTAAAGCATAATGGCAGCTGTGCCAGCACCTCTATGAGCATTGTTGGCTGCTGTTCACCCTGCTGAACCACGTGGTTGCCCACTATATTCAGTAACCAACCATGCAGGTGGCCAAAAAATAGCCAATCAGAGACTATATTGCACTTTGTGGGGTAGTTTATGCGATGATTGACCCGAGCCGTGCATATGCCGTCACTTGCTTAACACCCCTAGATGCCAGAGTCAGCATTTACTGCAGCATCTAAGAGGTTTTAATAAAAAAGAAAGCAAGAGTCAGGTGTATGGCTATGGGTATACATTGCATACGTCATTTGTGATGCTACCATAGCTAAATACCACAATATGAAGGGTATACAGATCCCAAATACGACCATGAGATACACCGTAATCACCTGCTCCTAATGGTGGTCCTGACTTATTGAGAGCTCCCGCGCTGTCAGTCCGGGGACCGGGAAATGCAACATTCTGGTTATAACGACCGTCCGACTCTAATCGAAGAATGACAGAACTATAACTGAGGCCGATCACATATAATTACCACTCTTGTGGTACAAATGGAGAGCATCTATCCCCACACACCATGCACCATGGATACCTGGATATTTGCCCGCTGCTTGTCCCACCTGAGTCCTATGGTCCTTTGTGGGATTCATATCAAACCTGGACACAGAAGGTCCCTGACTCTGACTGAAGTGTGCTTCCGAACCTGTAACACAAAAGCACAGAAGTTACGAGGCGAAGGGAGGATGTGACATTCTTCTGAAACGTGTGCACGGGAATGTATGGCTGCAGGGGGTAAGGCTGCAGCCATGTTCTACAACAGACACATTAAAACCATTGCACTTTAAAGGGATGGCCCACTATAACAATGCCCAACCTAAGACAGGTGATGGCTGGGGTTCTAGCACTGCCACACCAGTAAGACATAATGGCAGCTGTGCCAGCACCTCTCTGAGCATTGTTGGCTGCTGTTCACCCTGCTGAACCACGTGATTGCCCACTATATTCAGTAACCAACCATGCAGGTGGCCAAAAAATAGCCAATCAGGAGACTATATTGCACTTTGTGGGGTAGTTTATACGATAATTCACCCGAGCCGTGCATATGCCGTCACTTGCTTAACACCCCTAGATGCCAGAGTCAGCATTTACTGCAGCATCTAAGAGGTTTTAATAAAAAAGAAAGCAAGAGTCAGGTGTATGACTATGGGTATACATTGCATACGTCATTTGTGATGCTACCATAGCTAAATACCACAATATGAAGGGTATACAGATCCCAAATACGACCATGAGATACACCGTAATCACCTGCTCCTAATGGTGGTCCTGACTTATTGAGAGCTCCCGCGCTGTCAGTCCGGGGACCGGGAAACGCAACATTCTGGTTATAACGACCGTCCGACTCTAATCGAAGAATGACAGAACTATAACTGAGGCCGATCACATATAATTACCACTCTTGTGGTACAAATGGAGAGCATCTATCCCCACACACCATGCACCATGGATACCTGGATATTTGCCCGCTGCTTGTCCCACCTGAGTCCTATGGTCCTTTGTGGGATTCATATCAAACCTGGACACAGAAGGTCCCTGATTCTGACTGAAGTGTGTTTCCGAACCTGTAACACAAAAGCACAGAAGTTACGAGGCGAAGGGAGGATGTGACATACTTCTGAAACGTATGCAC
The DNA here is from genome assembly GCF_039654945.1 of Dendrobates tinctorius. Lineage (NCBI taxonomy): Eukaryota > Metazoa > Chordata > Amphibia > Anura > Dendrobatidae > Dendrobates > Dendrobates tinctorius. Next base: position 52,288,363 of record NW_027361687.1, on the reverse strand, counting down.
GGGAATGTATGGCTGCAGGGGGTAAGGCTGCAGCCATGTTCTACAACAGACACATTAAAACCATTGCACTTTAAAGGGATGGCCCACTATAACAATGCACAACCTAAGACAGGTGATGGCTGGGGTTCTAGCACTGCCACACCAGTAAGACAATGGCAGCTGTGCCAGCACCTCTCTGAGCATTGTTGGCTGCTACCATAGTTAAATACCACAATATGAAGGGAATACAGATCCCAAATACGACCATGAGATACACCTGATCTGGCATGTCCTCATCCCGACTATCAGTAATCACCTGCTCCTAATGGTGGTCCTGACTTATTGAGAGCTCCCGCGCTGTCAGTCCGGGGACCGGGAAACGCAACATTCTGGTTATAACGACCGTCCGACTCTAATTCAAGAATGACAGAATTATAACCGACGCCGACCACATATAATTAACACTCGTGTGGTACAAATGGAGGGCATCTATCCCCACACACCATGGATACCTGGATATCTGCCCGCTGCTTGTCCCACCTGAGTCCTATGGTCCTTTGTGGGATTCATATTATCTAATCTGGACACAGAAGGTCCCTGATTTTGACTGAAGTGCGTTTCAGAACCTGTAACACAAAAGCACAGAAGTTACGAGACGGAGGGAGGATGAGACATACTGTGATGGCTGGGGTCGGACTCGAGGGAGCCAACGGATCACAAAAATAGTGCTCTGGGATCCCCCTGTAGAATGGGCTCTCACTGATGAAAGCAGAACAGCACTGCATTGATTAGCAGCCCCTCAGGAAATGAATGGCGCAGTGGTTATTCCTTCCACCATACCTGGTCCTGCTCCATCCACAGGTCCCCTGATGTCAAAGCCAGAACGAGGATTTTGGTTAAAGCGATTGGCAGCGTCTATGGAGGAAAAAGAGGGATTATAGGTACTTACCGTAAGACCGTAAGATGTCTTTCTTGGAGCCTTCATTGGGGGACACAGGTTATCATGGGTGTATGCTGCTGTCGCTAGGAGGCGGACACTATACAAATAAAAAAAATAGCTCCTCCTCGGCAGTATACACCTACAGACAGGCACAAAGCAATCCAGTTGGTGCTAAATCAGTAGGAGCAAGTATAACAACAACTCAACCTATGTACCAACCCAAAACAATGGCAAATTGTTCAACATGGTACAACATTAAGGGAGGGTGCTGTGTCCCCCAATGAAGGCTCCAAGAAAGAGATTTTACGGTAAGTACCAAAAATCCCTCTTTCTTTCTCGCTTCATTGGGGGACAAAGGTTACCATGGGACGTCCAAAAGCAGTCCTAAGGGTGGGAAAGAAATGCTGAGAGAAGGGTACTTAGGTCGGATGGTGGGAGACCGCCGCCTACATTATCTTCCTACCCAAGCCTGCATCAGCAGAGGTGTGAGTGTCTATCTTGTAAAATCTTATGAAAGTATGGAGGGACGAACAGGTAGCAGCCTTGCAAACTTTCAAGGCCGAAGCCTGGTGACGAACAGCCCAGGAAGTTCCCACAGCCCGGGTAGAGTGAGCCCTCACCCACTGAGGAGGCTGTTTGTCCTGGATGCGGAATGCCTCCAGAACCGCTGAACGAATCCAACGAGCAATGGTGGATTTGGAGGCTGGAAACCCTTTCCGACGACCTTCAGAGATGACAAACAAGGAATCGGACTGAAGGAAGGAAGCAGTCCTAGCAAGGTAGACTCGAATAGCCCTGACCAAGTCCAACTTGTGGAGGGATCTCTCCAAAGGATGAGTTGGAGAGGGACACAGAGAGGGGAGGACGATGTACTCATTGGTGTGAAAGGCAGAGACTACCTTTGGCAGAAAGGCAGAAACCGGTCTGAGAACTACATTATCCTGGTGAAAAACTAGGAAAAGAGAACGGCAGGACAATGCTGCAAACTCTGAGACCCTCCTAATAGAGGTGATGGCGACCAGGAAGGCCACCTTCCACGAGAGGAGGGAAAAGGAAATATCCTGAATCGGCTCAAAGGGTGCACACTGGAGGGCGCTCAAAACAAGATTTAGATCCAATGGATCGACCGGAGACTGGTAAGGAGGCGCTATGTGAGTGATGCCCTGAAGAAAAGTCTTCACCTGGGGAAGAGAAGCCAGATCCCTTTGGAAGAGGATAGCCAGAGCGGACACCTGACCCTTTAGGGTACTGAGGGAAAGGCCGGAATCAAGACCCGTCTGTAGAAAACCAAGAACAGAGGGAAGAGAAAAACTCATAGGAAAAACTGTTGACCTCACACCACCAAGAGAAGGTTTTCCAACATCTGTGATAGATGCGTGATGACGCTGGTTTCCTTGCCTTAATGATGGTCTGGATGACCTTGTGGGAAAAACCTGCGTCCCTCAGGACCGCGGCCTCAACGGCCATTCCATTAAATACAGAGACCGAGAATTCGGGTGGAAGAGGGGCCCTTGCGATAGAAGGTGGGACTGTCTGGAAGCCTCCAGGGAACGTCCGAGAGCATGTTCATTAGCTCGGTATACCAGGCCCTCCGTGGCCAATCTGGAGCTACTAACAGAACGGGGACTCCCTCTGCCTTTATCTTTTTCATGACTCTTGGAATCAGGGGAAGAGGTGGGAACAGATAAGGCAGGCGAAACTGGGACCACGGGATCACAAGTGCGAGATATGGCTACGTACTGGGGAACCTTGTGGTTTGTTCGAGACGCCATGAGGTCGACATCTGGAACGCCCCACCTCAGGCAAATTTGGTGGAAGGCGGCGGGGTTGAGAGACCACTCGCCTGACACGAGCCCCTGATGGCTCAGGAAATCGGCTTCCCAGTTGTCCACCCCTAGAATGTGAACGGCTGATATGGCGGGAACATGGTTTTCCGCTCAACGCAGAATCTTTGCCACCTCCAGCGTGATCTGCTTGCTGCGAGTCTCGCCTTGGTGATTTACGTAAGCCACGGCCGTGGCGTTGTCCGACTGGATGCGGACCGGCTTGCCTGCCAGGATGGACTGCCAGCGGATGAGGGCAAGAAGGATTGCCCTGATCTCCAAGAGATTGATTGAGAGGAGAGTTTCCCGTGCATCCCAGCGGCCCTGCGCTGTGAGGTGGAGGAAAACCGCTCCCCAACCCAAGAGACTGGCATCGGTGGTGATGACTTGCCACCGAAGAGGAAGGAAGGATCTCCCACGTAGGATCGAGGTGGAAAGCGTCCACCAGGTTAGAGATTGCCTCACCTTGAGAGGCAGAAGCACCGGTCGGTCTAGGGAGACCGTTGTCTTGTCCCAGGCAGACAGGAGGGCCAACTGGAGAGGGCGGGAGTGAAACTGGGCATACGGCACTGCTTCCATGGAGTCAATCATCTTCCCCAGAATACTCATGCAGAGCCGAAGGGGAAGAGGGATGGGGGGCTTTAGGGCTCTGATCCCCTGTCGGAGAGACGAGAACTTCTCTTTTGGAAGGAAGACTCAAGCTTGGATGCTGAGTTGGGATGAGGATCGACTTCTCTTTGTTGATTATCCAGCTGAGACGGCGCAGCGTGTCCAGAGTGATCTGGAGGCTGTGATCGCAGTCTCGGCGAGATGGGTCCTTGACCAGAAGATCGTCGCGATAAGGGATTATAAGAATCCCCTTTGAACGAAAGATGGCCATGACCGCCACCATGATCTTCGTGAAGACCCTGGGGGCGGACGCCACACCGAATGGGAGAGCCGAGAACTGGTAATGGTACTCCTATATGCCAAACCGAAGGAACCTCTGATGCTGCACACAAACAGGAACGTGCAGATAAGCATCCTGAATGTCCGCAGAGCAAAGATATTCCCCCGGCTCCTTGAGACGATCACCGAGAACAAGGACTCCATTCGAAAGTGGCGGACCCGAAGGTGGCGATTCAACTGCTTGAGGTCCAAGATCGGGCGAAGGGAACCGTCCTTTTTCGGGACTACGAACAGGATTGAGGAGACCCCGGAAAACCATTTGTGCCAAGGAACGGGTACGATTACTCCTGAGTTTAGGAGGGAAGAGACAGCCTGGAGAAGCCCTGGGGCATGAGGGGGCTGTTTTGGTGGACGAGAGAATTTTCTTCATCCCCAAAAGGACGTTTCTTCCTCTATCTTGAAGTCTGATGTGACAATCTCCCTGACCCAGGCATCAAGTCTCCTTGAAAAGAAGAAGCCTGCCTCCCACTCTGGAAAGATTCCCAGGTGGGGGTGACCTGTCATTTTGAGGAAAATCTGTGGCCGCGAGAACAGGAGGGCTTAAAGGAGCGACTCTTAGACCTCCAGCGAGGGGTAGGTTTGAAGGAAGGCTTCCTTCTTTCCCCTTGTGTGGAAGAACGGTCCTGCTGGGAGGATCCACCTGAGGAAGAGAAAGGTCGAAAAGGCCGAAAAGGCTGGGGGCCCTTTCTGTTGAAGGGGCGTTTTGGCCTGGATTGGGGTAGAGAAGTGCTTTTGTCTCCGGGGGCATCAGAAATTATCTGGTCCAGTTTGGCTCCAAAGAGTCTGGAGCCCTGGAAAAGTAGGCCGGTGAGAGATTTTTTGGGATGCTGGATCTGCGATCCACACCTTCAACCAAAGGATGCGGTGAATAGCAATGTTGCTGTTTGCTCTCCCTGAGAAGCAGCAGCATCCAGGGAGGGATTCAAAAGGTATTTACCCGCATGGGCAATTTCGTCTGCTAAATCTGCTAGCTCCTCTGTGGGAGCTGCTGCCACAATGCCTCGGCGAAGAATCTTGGCCCAGGCCAAAATGGCTTTCGCCACCCATGTGGAGGCAAAATTTGGGCAGAAAGAAGCGCCTGACTCCTCAAAAGCCGATTTAGTTAAGGCCTCAATCTGTCTGTCCGTAGCGTCCTTGAGAGACGCAGCATCGGGAATAGACAGGACAGTGTGGGATGCTAAGCGTGAGACCGGCGGATCCACCTTAGGACATTCAGACCATTTGCTGATAAGGTCTGAACTAAACGGGTATAGTATGTCTACTCGTTTTCTTCCCGGGAAGAGTTTGCCGGGATGTTCCCAGTGTCTAGAGGTAGTGGTCTCAAACTCATTGTGATTGGGAAAAAGTCTGGAGGGAAGTTTTACCCGTTTGAATGAAACGGATTCATCCTGAGCAGTCGCATCTTCCTCTTATTTCGAGGGTTTGAACGATAGCCGAAATAAAGCTATCTACCATGTCCTGCATTCCAGAGATCTGATCTGCATCCGAGTCAGATTCTGACAGGCTACATCTGACTCGACATCTGACTCGACGTCTGCCTCCGAGGAGGGGGAATGGGCAGAGAGGGGCACCCTTGGTGCTGTTGAATCTGAAGAGGAGCTAGACAGAGTCCGCTTCCTAGACCTTCCTCCTGATCTGTCCCTGTGAAGGTCATGGTCAGGTGCGTACGAATCACTGTGTGAGGTGTTCAGGGCACTGGTGGCGGCAGTAAGATACGGCAAACGTTCCAGGACCTGTACCAGGGACTGATATTTTGGTCAGGTCTGAAACCGACTGAGACATGGCAACAGTCAGACCTGAGACCGACTGGGACATGGCAACAGCCCACTCCGGAGGGGGGGGGGGGTGTGCTCTCATCCCAGGCGTTAGAGCTCTCCTAAGGGGCAGACATGGTGGAAGGACTTCAGGACGGACAGAAGGGAGACAGCTGGCCTGAAGCCCACTTTCTCTTACAGCGGGCACAAGCATAGTGAATTACCGAAGGAATATAGCCAGAGGCCCCTGCAGGGTTGGGCATAGGTACAGCCTATGTGAAGAAAGCTGCAACAGAATGCTATGGAAGCGATACTGCTGAGGGGAGCTAACAAAGAGGCCAGGGGTGGGAAATGCAGAGCCTACCAGACACCCAGCGATGCAGCAGCAGCGCAGGTAGCTGTGTCCCCCGCCAGATCCCTGAGGACGCTGCAGGAGCGCAGGAAGCTGTGACCCTGTGAGGTAAAGACGCTGCAGGAGCACGCTGGAAGATGGACGCTGCCCTGTGACCACGAGACACGCTGAGGAGAGCGGTGGGCGGGGTTATCGTCCTGAGGAGTGAGGGAAGTCAGAGACTCGCAGTCATTGGCCTGTCAGGCGGGGCACGCATAAAAGGTGGCGTGCTGGCCGAAGGAAAGGAAAGTAGGGACCCGATAGGCTGGCCTGCCTATAGGGGCGTGATCAGCCTGTTATGTGCCCAGCGCCGGGACCGACGTGCAGGCAAAGGGGCGTGCCCGGCGCTGGCAAAAGTGAAAGTGTCGCGCCGATTGGTTGTGGCCGTCAGAGGGGCGTGACCGGGACTGATGACGTGCAGGGGAGAATTGCCGCGCTGGGCTGGGGGCGTGTGCGGCGAGAAGCGGAGCCCGCTGATAGGGTGGAAACCGGAGGGGGTGTAGCCTAACGAAACAAGCCTGGTGAGGAAGACGGCTGTAAAATGTCGGATGGCGCGCGCTACCTAAGAAAAATGGCACAAATTTTGAAATCTGGTCCTGGGCAGAATGAGAGAACATGAGCTGCAGGGCCTTACCGGGCAATACTACCTGCTTCTTGAATCTGGCTCCTCTTCATAGATGAGGATCACGTCACGAGCCCTCGGGATGGAGAGGGTCCTGGGAGAGAAGATCCGACGGCGTCAACCCCTTAGGAACAAGGGGGGAGGTCACCACCGGTGACCACTGTCTTCCTCTCAGCTCTCTCCGAGGAGAGGGGTGAGGAGGGGAAAGGCAAGGACTGCCACCTGTTAGCCGAAGAGCTGTATCTGAAAAACAAAGGTTAAATGATTAATAAACGCACACAGAACCTGTAAAGAAAAAACACTGCGGATCTGGTGTTAGATCCAGGTCCGCCTCCTACAGACACTAAGCAAAAACTGGATTGCTTTGTGCCTGTCGGTAGGTGTATACTGCCAAGGAGGAGCTATTTTTTTCTTATTTGCATAGTGTCCGCCTCCTAGCGACAGCAGCATACACCCCATGGTAACCTGTGTCCCCCAATGAAGCAAGAAAGAAAAAGATATACAATGTCCAATGCAGGTGCCACGTGTATACAGTTAGCATGTGGCAGACTAGGAAAGCTGTGGGGGTCCTGCCCCTTAAACATCAGGGGACGGCACATCATTTTACAATGGGAGCGTTACTAGTCTGCGACCATTAAAAAACAACGTTACCTTGAAGGTTTGGAGCAGCTTGATGCTGAGGCTGGCTGGGATTCATGGGAGCTGGAAGTGTATAAAGAGATTGATATTACTGTCAAACTGCAGAAATACAACTACATGTGCAAACAATTCTTGTACATAGTGTATTACCTTTGTCACCCACTAGAGGGTAGTGATGGATCGTTTGCGAACGATCTGGTACAAAGAGGCCGGTCCCTGCTGTGACCGATGGATGATGGCACCCCAGTGAGAGACAATAAATTCTCTGAATAGCCCTCACTAGGCGTGAAATTCTGATGTTCATCGGACGTAACACCGCCCACTAGAACCAAATTCCACCCACTCATCAATTTAACTGATTAACAGCGAGTAGGCAGAGTTTTGGTTGTGGGTGGGCGGGGTTTAGGCCGTAACATCAGCTTAAATACGTATTCACCTATTGTGAATTTAAAGGGAAGGTGCCATCCCAAAAAAATTTTTTCAGCAATTGAAAAAATGTGAAGAATTAATGTTTACTTTTTCTTAAAAAATATTATTATTTGCTTTAAATTTTGTAAACTATGAAAAATAATTTTAAAAAGTTTGGCATTTCCACTTGTTAACACTAGGGGGAGCAGCTACTGAAATTTGGCACAAAAACCTAGTGTACAACTAGCTCACATTACTGCCCTGCAGTAATTATGGGCGGATTCTGCTGACATGGGTGTGATGTCACTCCTCTCCTCCCCTTCTGGGTGTTTGCTAACGGAAAAGAGAGGATGACATTTAGGAACACAGTGAGCAGCCATTTTGATGGGGCCTGCAAAGTTACTGACTGTCTCTGCATACAAAGTCTGGATCAGAACAGGCCATCAATCAGCAGAAATGTTTCCTGGATTTCTGTGGAGCAGACAAGCAGACGGTCCATCCATGTGTATAAAACACCGCGCTCTATGTACATTCTCTGGCACCGAACAGGGTGCCCCCCCCATAGACCAGCACACTGCTCTCCTGAAATACTCTGTGCTGCTGTCACCCTGCTCCTTCCACCATATATCAGGCCCGTCGCCTCGCTTTCACACATCAACAGGACAGGATCTGAGGAGAGGAATGGGGTCTTCATTCACCGAGGATGGCAGGCAGCAAGGATTCTGGGAGCAGGGTGACAGCAGCACAGAGTATTTCAGGAGAGCAGTGTGCTGGTCTATGGGGGGCACAGAGGGAGATATATGGTGGAGGAGCAGGGAGACAGCAGCACAGAGTATTTCAGGAGAGCAGTATCACACAGGATAGGATTAGATACACGGCTCAGCAGTCAGTATCACATAGGATAGGATTAGATACACGGCTCCACAGTCAGTATCACACAGGATAGGATTAGATACACGGCTCAGCAGTCAGTATCACACAGGATAGGATTAGATACACGGCTCAGCAGTCAGTATCACACAGGATAGGATTAGATACACCGCTCAGCAGTCAGTATCACACAGGATAGGATTAGATACACCGCTCAGCAGTCAGTATCACACAGGATAGGATTAGATACACGGCTCAGCAGTCAGTATCACACAGGATAGGATTAGATACACGGCTCAGCAGTCAGTATCACACAAGATAGGATTAAATACACAGCTCAGCAGTCAGTATCACACAGGATAGGATTAGATACACGGCTCAGCAGTCAGTATCACACAGGATAGGATTAGATACACGGCTCAGCAGTCAGTATCACACAGGATAGGATTAGATACACGGCTCAGCAGTCTGTATCACACAGGATAGGATTAGATACACGGCTCAGCAGTCAGTATCACACAGGATAGGATTAGATACACGGCTCAGCAGTCAGTATCACACAGGAGGATTAGATACACGGCTCAGCAGTCAGTATCACACAGGATAGGATTAGATACACGGCTCAGCAGTCAGTATCACACAGGATAGGATTAGATACACGGCTCAGCAGTCAGTATCACACAGGAGAGGATTAGATACACGGCTCAGCAGTCAGCATCACACAGAGGATTAGATACACGGCTCAGCAGTCAGTATCACACAGGATAGGACTAGATACACGGCTCAGCCAGTTAGTAACACACAGGAGAGGATTAGATACATGGCTCAGCAGACAGTATCACACAGGATAGGATTAGATACACGGCTCAGCAGTCAGTATCACACAGGAGGATTAGATACACGGCTCAGCAGTTAGTGTCACACAGGAGAGGATTAGATACACGGCTCAGCAGTCAGTATCACACAGAAGAGGATTAGATACACGGCTCAGCATTCAGTATCACACAGGAGAGGATTAGATGTCCAGCAGATGGCCAAGTGTTTTGAAACAGCAGGGAGCAACTCCTTTTTTTTTTTTTTTTGCAAGAGCAGGGGCAGCAGCTGGTCGGGTGTTTTGGAAAGAGCAGCTCGGTCTCCAGGAGCCCGTCCTGTATCCCTCTTCTGCACCTGGTATGTGCAGAGTGAACATCCAAGCCCTGTTATGGTTGAACAGTACAGCATCAGTGATAACAGGGCTTGCAATAGAGTGTAAATGGAGCTAAAAGGAAATTACTGGGCTCTAATAAGATGGCGCCTGGCCACACCTACAGCTGTGAATTGAGCTGCCCACAGAGGCGTGCCCAGTTCACTCCTGATGCAATGATACAGATAGGGTCGGGAGCTGACTGTTATGTCTTATGCCCAGGAACTGTCGTAAATGAGCATGGAAAGTGTCGTTCAGCAGCCAGAAAGGTAAGATGGCAGCCCCCAGTGGCTGCATTACTACAGTAAAAAAAAAAATATTTATACACATCCACTGAGTCAAGCTTAGGGGACAATATATTTTTATACTATTTTCTTTTTTACATTAAATTATGAAAAAACACAGCACCTTCCCTTTAATAGGGATCCATTTAGGATCTATAAGAGCAGGATCTTTTTGGTGAGCGGCTCAAAAAGAGCCAGACTGCCCAACACTACTAAGGTGAATTAGAGGTATCAGCAAAGTGCAGAATATGAGACCAAGTGATTGTCCAACTGGACCACCTGTCTGTATCCTCTACTAGGGCATAATGTCATCAGGGGGATCCTACCCTGTCAGATGTAGGCAATAGAGGGCATATGGCACAATGCCCAATTGATAGGCGAAGCATACATCTGCCTCCACTAATCAATATTGAGATCCTAGAAACATTATAGCATTATCGTGAGTGTGAATTAGTAGTCACAGTGCGGATTACCTGGGTATCCACCAGGTCCTTGTCCCAACAAAAGAGGCCTTTGTTCCTTAGAGGGGTCCCGATTATTAAATCTGGACCCAGCAATCTCAGGATTCTGAGCGTAACGCGTTTCAGGGCCTGAAAAAAGAACCCACCAAGATTTATTATAAAAGTGAAAGCAGAGGACATCCTCGCCAATGTATATGGGTCAGTATTGCTATGTCCAAAGCAGTGTCAGGGAGTAGGTGAGGGTATCACTTCTTAATTTTTTTTCCAACTCATTCTCAGCCATTTGTAAAAAAAAAACCATTAAAACGTGCTGGCCAAGTCCAAGAGGAGACCCCGCGCCATGAGCTCTGCATCGTAATGAGGGGGATGGACTTCAATATACAAAACTGGACCTTACAACTGCAACCACCTGACACTATTACTATGATAATTACCTGGAGCTCTCGGACCGGCTTGTTGGACTGGTGCAGTGCTGGACCCAGGCAACTGCTGGTAACCGGGCGCAGGATGGGAAGGGACGACGTTCTCTGCTGCCAACACATAATCCACATATTACTGGAAGATCCTTGTCAGCTGCAGTGTAGAACTGCTGACGCACACCAGGGGGTGCTGAAGTAGGAACCCTTACTACCGCGGCTCTCAGAATAGCCTCACACAAGATACCTGGATATCTGCCAGCTCCTTGTCCTGGGAAAGGCTGCTGTTCCTTAGAGGGATTCGGATTATCAAATTTGAGGCCGGGGAGCTGCGGATTCTGACTTGGGGTAGTAGATGCTGTGATTGTAGATAAAAAAGTGGTCTATAGATGAAACCTGGCATGCACACTCTACGGTCTGCGGATAGTTATACAATTACCTGCTCCTAGGGCTGGTCTGGTTCCACCCACAGGACCCCTGATGTTAAATTGAGTACTGGGTGTTGGGTTAGGAGGATTAGCAGTGGCTACAGATGAGAAGAAAAACAGAAACATAGGACTAAAGGCCCTTTACATAAGAGGGCAATGTCAGCCTAACCTGGCCCACTGGGGCATACAGGGGCTCTTTACGACAAACTTTTAGTGTACAAGGGTCCTCCCTCCCGACTGTCGCATACAAGGGCCCTCCCAACTGTCGCACAGAAGGGCCCAGTGGAATTTCATCGCTCTGCTCAGCACCCGGTATACCCTGGTGGGAGTTAACACTTTTACATGTGCAGCAGCCATACCCCTCGTTCTCAACTGTCCCCTGAACGATGTGCATGAGAAATGATCAGTTACCCTGAGGTCTGAGGAAAAGCTGCTGAAGAAGTTGCCCCACGCCGGCCATTAATGCCTTCTGGGAGACGAGAGCTTGCTGGGCCGGGGTGACGTTCTGTGCTGCACACGGTATAAAATCTTAGCGTTATCGGGAGACCTGTATGTTCCCAGTATATGTACAGAAATCCCTTCATTACTATATTGTTACCTAAAGGTTTCTGGGCGACTTGTACTGGTGCTTTACCGGCCACCTGGGGGCCGGGCACAAGCTGTGGAGCAGTGACTGCTGCAGACAGGTGAAAAAAATCTCAGCATTACAGTCATATCTGTACAAGGATCTGTGTATCCCCCAGAGGAATCCCTTTCTTACCTGGAGGTCTCTGAGTGGCTGGTGGTACCACTGGTGGTATGCCGGCCACCAGCGTGTTCAGGAAGTTGGTCAGCTGTGGGGGCTGGTTAACTTTATGTGCAGCAAGAAGGGTTAAATTAAATAAATTAGATCAGTGATTTCACAGTATGTTCATGATAACAGGAAACACGACAATATAGAAAAATTCCCTGCTGCCTGTAATGTGCTGCACATCATTCATGTGACCGCTGCAGGAAATCAGTGACCTCAGCGATCACGTGCCGTGCGTGCCATCATTACAGCTGTGGCTAGAAACTGACTGCTGCGGTCATGGGAATGATGAGAGAAGCTGCAGGACCGGCGGTCCCATAATCGTCAGCATCTTCTCTACCTACATATGACATCTCCACAGTCACAACAACGACCACTGCTAACCATCTTTGTTGGTAGCCTCGTGACCATTGCGGGCAGGTGGGAGCCTCGTGACAGTCTTGTAATGTGAGCCATTTACAGTGTATTTCATGAATTAATAGTAATCTGTTGCTTATTTGTGTATGCGTGGACAAGAACACCCATTTAAAGAAAAAAAAAGGCAATTGCATTTTAGTGGGACCTTAAACCCTACCTACACCCCCTACTGCACTAACAAAGATCTCCCACTGCATAGAGAGGTGCGATCTACTGCATGGTAGCTCACCATCTCCAACACACAATACTATTTTTATGCCATTTCATTTATTGCCCATAGAGTGGAGCGCCCCTTTATTACTACATTGTTACCTGGAGGTCCAGGAACGGGCAGAGGCAGCAGGGGGACCTTCTCCACTGTAGAAATGATAAAATGTCAGTTACTGGAGATTTTTCTTGGGAGAACATGGAATGGGATCTGGACATGTCCTCTGACTGCCCGGTATATGTACAGCTTAATACTGTATACTCACCAGGTTTCTGAGTGGCCGCTTGAGCGTCTTTTCCAGTATTGGAGCTTGGCTTCTGATTGGACCCAGTCACTTCATTAAACATCTTCAGCATCTCAGGTTCTGCACAAATTAAAAAAAAAAAAAAAAAAAAAAAAATCAGAGCTAATGGATAGAAAATGATTATATATTTGGAGTCAGACATCTCCCCGTGATATACACAGCACAGTGGAAGTGCTTTAGGCAGATGTGGAAAAAATACTGCCAAGTAAGAGAGCTTTTAAAAATAAGTGTTTCAAGTTTGTTAACCCTTTTCTGACATTTCTCGTAATAAGTTCCTGTGCATTGGGCCTTATTGACCAGAGACAGATTATTATGCTATTGCGATCACCCACGCACACGGGTGGTGTATGGGCGATTACCGCTGATTGTCAGCTGATTCTGACAGCCGTCACCCGGCACTAAGTGCCAGGAGCGGTAACGCACTGCTCCCGGCACTTAAAATGCTGCAATCGAACACCATCGCAGCATTCCAGGAGACGGCAGAGGGCTTACAGTCCCTCTGCCCTTGGATTGGGGACCCTGCAGCGTCCCGATCGTTGCCATGGTGACCAGATGTCATCATGACAATTTCCGGGTCACCAGAACTAGGAAAGTTGCTATATCATGCGCAGTGCATGATCAGCAAGTCTCTGTCAGTGCAGCGCTGACAGCTTATATGACATGCAGATGCTGCTGCATCCCTATGCTGTACAAGCGATCATCCCATAGTGGGACCAAGTAAAAAAAAAATACGTTTTCATAAATATTTGTATGAAAAAAATCTAAACAATAATAGTACACATATTTGGTATCCTAACGTCAACAACTACCCGACCTGTAAAACTGTCCTGTAAGTTAACTTCTTTAGTGAACACCAAAAAAAAAACAAAAAAAAAAAAACACAATGCTTTATCATCATACCACCGAACAAAAAGTGGAGTAAAACGCAATCAAAAAGACGGATAAAAATAAGAGCAGTACTGCTGAAAGCGTCATCTTGTCGCGCAAAAAACAGGCCCCCATAAAGCTCCATCACCAGAAAAATAAAAAAGTTATAGCTGTCAGAAGAAAGTGATGCAAAAATATTTTCTTCTACAAAAGTTTTTATTGTATAAAAGCGCCAAAACACAAAAAACGATATGAGGTATCGCTGTCACCGTACTGACCTGAAGAATAAAACTGCCTTATCAATTTTACTACATACGGAACCGCATTAACCCCCCCCCCCAAAAGAAATTCCTGAATTGCTGGTTTTTGCTCATTTTGCCTCTCAAAAATCAAAATAGAAAGTGATCAAAAAGTGTCATGTGCCCGAAAATGGTACCAATAAAAAGGTCAACTCATCCTGCAAAAAATAAGACCTCACATGACTCGGTGGGTCAAAATATGGAAAAATTCTAGCTCTCAAAATGTGGCGATGCAAAAACATTTTCGCAATAAAAAGTGTTTTTTAGTGTGTGACAGCTGCCAAACATAAAAACCCGCTATAAATCTGGTATCGCTGTAATCGCACCGACCCCAAGAATAAAGTCGCCTAATTACTTATACCGCACGAGGAACGGAATAAAAAAATAAATAAAAACAATTCTTCACATGATGTTGATTTTTTTCATTCTGCCTCCCAAAGATCACAGTAAGGCTTGGTGCGAATTTATCCTGCGTGCTGCGATGAGTGCTTACACCGGGGTTTCTGTGTAAATCTCTGAAATACGTGATCCAGACAGAACCCCTGTCAGATGATTCCCTATAATGAGGCAGATGGAGGCACTGTGGACGATGTCTGACCTGTGATCCAGTGGTGTCCGTCTTTTTAGGATTGCATAAATGTGTTGTGCACTTCTGAAAAGGACACTGCTGAACAGAGGCCAAGCGGAGTCCAGAGTAACTCTGCTGCCTCAGTATTGTGAATGCTGTAGAGCGCCGGATAAATGTGATCACAAACGTTACATAAAATGTTCCCAATAAAAGCTTCAACTCAATCCACAAAAAAGCAAGTCCCCACTCAGGTCCGTCATCTATTAACAGAAATATAGGGGGCTTACATGTTTACTGGTAGCAGAAAGGCTCTGGAAAAGCGAAATGGCTCCATAACACTTGAAAGTAATTCAGCAAATTCTGCACTTCCAAATCCAAATGCCCCCCTCCCTTCTGAGCCCCAGTGTGCATAAACCACATATAGCGTCCATGTTTGGCATTTCTGTAGTGATGAGAGCCCACCTAACTTACGGGTGCATGTCTACAGAAGAATGAGCTGGGCATAACGTACTGATCACTACAGCGGCAGTTTTCAATTTTCACTCGGCAACATTCATTGCCGCTTCTTTCTGGAAAACACCCATGGGTGTATTATTTACACCACTCAAAGTGACTTCAAATGTGAGGTGGTCCCTAAAAAAATGGTTTTGTAAATTTTGTTGGAAAAATGAAAAATATCGCTGGACAACTTTTAACCTTTATAATTTCCTAACAAACAAAAAATTAGTTCCAAAATTAGACATGTGGGAAAAGTTAGATATCTCTGTGATTTAAGGGCTTGGAAATTCAAAGTTTTGTAAATTTCAAAATTTTCACCAAATTTCTGTTATTTTACTATCATGAAGTACAATATGTCACGAAAAAAACAATCTCAGAATCACCGAGATCTATTGAAGCGTTCCAGAATTATTACCTCATCAAGTGACAGTGGTCAGAATTGTAAAAATTGGCCTGGTCATTTACGTGCAAGCCACCTTCGGGGGTAAAGGGGTTAATTGGTTCAAAACATTATTATTTATATAGCACCATTGGTTTCATGGTGCTGTACATAAGAAGGGGTTACATACAAATTACAGATATAACTTACAGTAAACACTTACAATGACAGACTGATATAGAGGGGAGAGAGGACCCTGCCCTTTCGGGCTTACATGCTACAGGATGGCGGGGAAGGAGACAGTAGGTTGGTGGGTTGCAGCAGTTCCGGTGTTGGTTGACGTGATAACTCCGGTAGTGGTGAGGAGGCAGCAGGGTCATTGAAGGCTGTAGGTTTTCAGGTTCCGTCTGAAGGATCCGAATGTGGTTGATAGTCGGACATGTTGGGGCAAAAAATTCCAAAGGATGGGGGCTATTCAGGAGAAGTTTTGGAGGCGGTTTGGTGAGGAGCAAATAAGTGTGGAGGAGAGAAGGGGGTCTTGGGATGACCGAGATTATGTGAGGGAAGGTATCGGGAGATTAGTTCAGAGATATATGGAGGAGACAGGTTATACAGTTGTGGCCAAAAGTATTGACACCCCTGCAATTGTGTCAGATAATACTCATTTCCTTCCTGAAAATGATTGCAAACACAAATTCTTTGGTATTATTATCTTCATTTAATTTGTCTTAAATGAAAAACCACAAAAGAGAATGAAGCAAAACATTGATCATTTCACACAAAACTCCAAAAATGGGCAAGACAAAAGTATTGGCACCCTCAGCCTAATACTTGGTTGCACAACCTTTAGCCAAAATAACTGCGACCAACCGCTTCCGGTAACCATCAATGAGTTTCTTACAATGCTCTGCTGGAATTTTAGACCATTCTTCTTTGGCAAACTGCTCCAGGTCCCTGATATTAGAAGGGTGCCTTCTCCAAACTGCCATTTTTAGATCTCTCCACAGGTGTTCTATGGGATTCAGGTCTGGTCTCATTGCTGGCCACCTTAGAAGTCTCCAGTGCTTTCTCTCAAACCATTTTCTAGTGCTTTTTGAAGTGTGTTTTGGGTCATTGTCCTGCTGGAAGACCCATGACCTCTGAGGGAGACCCAGCTTTCTCACACTGGGCCCTACATTATGCTGCAAAATTTGTTGGTAGTCTTCAGACTTCATAATGCCATGCACACGGTCAAGCAGTCCAGTGCCAGAGGCAGCAAAGCAGCCCCAAAACATCAGGGAACCTCCGTCATGTTTGACTGTAGGGAACGTGTTTTTTTCTTTGAATGCCTTTTTTTTTTTTCCTGTAAACTCTATGTTGATGCCTTTGCCCAAAAAGCTCTACTTTTGTCTCATCTGACCACAGAACATTCTTCCAAAACGTTTTAGGCTTTTTCAGGTAAGTTTTGGCACACTCCAGCCTGGCTTTTTTATGTCTCAGGGTAAGAAGTGGGGTCTTCCTGGGTCTCCTACCATACAGTCCCTTTTCATTCAGATTCCGACGGATAGTACGGGTTGACACTGTTGTACCCGTGGACTGCAGGGCAGCTTGAACTTGTTTGGATGTTAGTAGAGGTTCTTTATCCAACATCCGCACAATCTTGCGTTGAAATCGCTTGTCAATTTTTCTTTTCCGTCCAAATCTAGGGAGGTTAGCCACAGTGTCATGGGCTTTAAACTTCTTGATGACACTGCGCACGGTAGACACAGGAACATTCTGGTCTTTGGAGATGGACTTGTAGCCTTGAGATTGCTCATGCTTCCTCACAATCTGGTTTCTCAAGTCCTCAGACAGTTCTTTGGTCTTTTCTTTCTTTCTTTTCTCCATGCTCAATGTGGTACACACAAGGACACAGGACAGAGGTTGAGTCAACTTTAATCCATGTCAACTGGCTGCAAGTGTGATTTACTTATTGCCAACACCTGTTAGGTGTCACAGGTAAGTTACAAGTGCTGTTAATTACACAAATTAGAGAAGCATCACATGATTTTTCAAACATTGCCAATACTTTTGTCCACCCTCTTTTTTATGTTTGGTGTGGAATTATATCCAATTTGGCTTTACGACAATTCTTTTTGTGTTTTTTCATTTAAGACAAATTAAATGAAGGTAATAATAACAAAGAATTTGTGTTTGCAATAATTTTCAGGAAGAAACTGAGTATTATCTGACAAAATTGCAGGGGTGTCAATACTTTTGGCCACAACTGTAGATGGCCTTGTAGGTCAGTATTAGTAATTTGAACTGGATAAACTGAGGTAATAGAAGCCAGTGAAGAGATTTGCAGTGCGGAGAAGCGGAGGTGTAGCGAGGAGAGAGATGAATTAGTGAGGCAGCAGAGTTAAGGATGGACTGGAGAGGTGCGAGGGTGTTAGCAGGGAGACCACAGAAAAGGATGTTGCAGTAGTCGAGGCGGGAGATGATGAGGGCATGCACAAGCATTTTAGTAGATTGAGGGTTGAGGAAAGGACGGATTATGAAAATATTTTTGAGCTGGAGGCGACAGGAGGTAGAAAGAACTTGGATGTGCGGTTTGAAGGACAGGGCAGAGTCAAGGGTTACTCCGAGGCAGCGGACTTGCGGTGCTGGGGAAAGCGTGATGTCATTAATTGTGATAAGATAGGTCAGGTAAGGAAGATCTGTGAGATGGAGGAAAGATGATGAGTTCAGATTTGTCCACATAGAGCTTGAGGAACCGAGAGGAGAAGGAGGATATGGCTGATAGACACGCCGGGATTCTGGGCAGCAGAGAGGTGACGTCTGGGCCAGAGAGCTAGATCTGAATGTCGTCAGCATAAAGGTGGTACTGGAATCCATGGGACTTTTTGAGTTGACCCAGGCCAATGGTATAAATTGAGAAGAGTAGGGGTCCTAGAACTGAGCCTTGGAGGACTCCAACAGAGAGAGGGTGGGATGAGGAGGTAGTGTGGGAGTGGGAGACGCTGAATGTGCGGTTTGAAAGGTATGAGGAGATCCAGGATAGGGCGAGGTCTTTGATGCCAAAGGAGGAAAGGATTTGTAGTAGGAGGCAGTGGTCAACTGTGTCGAATGCAGAGGACAGGTCTAGAAGCAGGAGTATAGAGTATTGTCCTTTTGCTTTGGCTGTAAGTAGGTCGTTAGTAATTTTGGTCAGGGCTGTGTCAGTGGAGAGATGGGGGGCGGAAACCAGTTTGTAGATTGTCAAAGAGCAAGTTAGATGAGAGGTGGGAGAAAAGTTCAGCGTGGACGTCCAGCTCCAGGAGTTTGGAAGCGAATGGGAGCAGTGATATTGGGCGATAGCTGGACATAGCGGTTGGGTCGAGGGTTGGCTTTTTAAGGATAGGCGTAATTGTGGCATGTTTAAAAGCAGAAGGGAAGGTACCGGATGTTAGCGATAGGTTAAAGAGGTGGGTTAGGGATGGGATAAGTGTGGTGGTGAGGTTGAGGAGGAGGTGGGATGGGGTCAAGTGCACATGAAGTGAGGTGCGATTTGGAGAAGAGGCGATTAAGCTCCCCTTCAGTGATGTTGGAGAGGGAGGTTATGGGGTTTGGGCATCGGTCTGGTATACAAAGGGGTTGTGGTGGTTGAACAATGAAGACTTGCCTTGTTTGGTCGATCTTATTTTTGAAGTGTGTGGCAAAGTCCTCAGCAGAGATGAGGGAGGTTGGAGGGGGCAGTGGTGGGTGGAGGAGGGAGTTGAAAGTTTTGAATAACTGTTTGGGATTGTAGGATAGGGAAGATACGAGGGTTGTGAAGTAGGCCTGTTTAGCAGAGGTGAGGGCAGAGTTGAAAGCGAGTGTTGCCTGTTTGAATGCAGTGAAGTCATCTTGCGAATTTGGACACTTGCCGGAGCTTTTTAGTGGTGTTATTGTGCCAGGGTTGGTCTGTTGGTACGTCGCATTCTGCCATGAACGAGAGGGGCCACCGTGTCAAAAGCTGATGCGATCAATTCTTATTGCACAAAGTAAGGGATTTTCTAGGATTTCATATATGGGTTGAAACACAGCCATGAATGAAACAGAAATAACTATGCAGAAGGCTTTAAACTTGGTGAGGAACAGGAAAACTCTACTACGAAGTTGAGGTTTTGGAAGACAGTTTCATATCCCAAGTCATATAATACACCATGGTAAGACTGAGCACAGAAACAAGACACAAGGTAGTTATACTGCATCAGCAAGGTCTCTCCCAGGAATAAAAAATGCTGTTCAAGCTCATTTGAAGAAATCCCAAGAAAAAGGCAATGGTGAGGAAAGAAGATCAGTGCTCGGCCAAGGTAGTTTAGTGCAGCAGATGAAAGACACATTGTGTGTACTTGTCTTTTGAAATTGGAAGATATCTGGCAGTGCCATCAGCTCAGAACTGGCAGCAACCAGTGGGACCAGCTACTGTTCAGAGACGTCTGGTCAGAAGTAGTCTTTATGGAAGAACAGTGACATGACACAAAATAAGGCCAAAACGACTCAACAATGCACAAAAAGATAGAAACCAGGGGCAGAGAAATGTCAGCAGGTGATCTGGTCAGATCAGTGTGAAATATTTGGCTATAACAGAAGGCAGTTAGTTCCTGAATGGCTGGAGCATGGCACAATAACGAGGGTCTGCAGGAACAGTGAAGCGCGGTGGAAGGTCCTGCAAGTTCAGGAAATGTAGTTGGGGATTGGGTCAGGATTAATGTTGTCCTTAATGCTGAGAAATACTGACATACTTATCCATCACGTAATACCATCAGGGATGCATCTGACTGGCTAGAAGTTTATTCTGCAGCCAAACAATGACCCCAAACATACAAATAATAATAATAATCTTTATTTTTATATAGCGCTAACATATTCCGCAGCGCTTTACAGTTTGCACACATTTTCATCACTGTCCCCGATGGGGCTCACAATCTAAATTCCCTATCAGTATGTCTTTGAAGTGTGGGAGGAAACCGGAGTGCCCGGAGGAAACCCACGCAAACACGGGGAGAACATACAAACTCCTTGCAGATGTTGTCCTTGGTGGGATTCGAACCCAGGACTCCAGCGCTGCAAGGCTGCAGCGCTAATCACTGAGCCACCGTGCTGCCCTTATACGAAAATTATAAGCACAAGGAGTCCTGTAAGTGATGATGAGACCCCCACAGAGCCTAGATCTCACATCATCCAGTCTGACACTACATGAGGAGCACAAGCAACACCCACAGACCTGCAGTGAATTCTCCAAGATGTTTATTTTGTTTTGCAGACAATGGAGGGGGGGGGGGGTCACCAAATATAGATGTGATTTAGATTTCTCCTTTGTTTCTATGTTTGATTGCCCGGGGTCTCCATTTTCTAACAGTGCAGTCACCCTTATAACACGTGTTTCTCCCGCTAGGCCTGGTCTTGTACTTACCGCAGATTTTTGTGCTGGTTATCTTATCTTCTTTTCGCTTCTTCATTTCTTGAAATTTCTAGAATATAGAAGACAGGTGGTTATACAGGATCACAGCCCCATTGGCAGCCCCATTCCGCTCCTCCCGGGCCAGGGGAGAAACAAAAGACATCTGGCTATGGCAATGCCACCTGATGAAGACAGAAGCTGTCGAAGCGCGTTGTGAAATTCAATAAACTAAAGAAATCTTTTAATCTACTGACCCTCTCCATGTCCTTTGTGCTCCCCTGCGACCGGGACATCCTGCACTATTATAGAATTACATCAGGGCTGAGCTGCGGCACCAGGTATGGTCACATCCATATAGTGCCCCTGTTACGCTCACCAGTTGGGCCCCAAACCCACCATACATTGATCTTGCAGCTACTCATCAAGCCACTGAGGAATGATGAGGGAAGGGCAGCAATTACACACAAAAGGCCCCCTATTCCGGAGGTGCAGGGACAGTCACACAGCACATAATACCTTCTTCTCTTCTTCCAGCTTCTGCTTCTCCTGCGCTATCCAATTCTTCAGATCCTCCATCCGTGTCTTGTGACGTACCAAGGCGTGAGATAAGGTCTTTATGGCCTCCAGGATGAACTGGACGTCTTCTTCATCTCCAACGTGGTAGCATTTCTAAAAAAGACAAAAATCAGAAGGTAAATCTCAGCATCTCCGTACTAGAGCCGCAGACAATTTTTGATTTTGCGCTACTTCCACCTGTTTCAAGACTCATAATAACTGTTATTTTTGTGCTGACGTTGCATTCAAGAGATTTTTTTTTTTTTTTTTGAAGGATGAGTTGTAGTTTTGAATGACAAATCATTTGAGAGTAAAATTTACTGAAAAATTAAAGTTTGCCATTTTATTTTTAAATAATGGAAAATTATATACAGTACAGACCAAAAGTTTGGACACACCTCGTTCAAAGAGTTTTCTTTATGTTCATGACTATGAAAATTGTAGATTCACTCTGAAGGCATCAAAACTATGAATCAACACCTGTGGAATTATATAATTAACAAAAAAGTGTGAAACAACTGAAAATATGTCTTATATTCTAGGTTCTTCAAAGTAGCCACCTTTTGCTTTGATTACTGCTTTCCACACTCTTGGCATTCTCTTGATGAGCTTCAAGAGGTAGTCACCGGAAATGGTTTTCACTTCAAAGGTATGCCCAGTCAGGTTTAATAAGTGGGATTTCTTGCCTTATAAATGGGGTTGGGACCATCAGTTGTGTTGTGCTGAAGTCTGGTGGATACACAGCTGATAGTCCTACTGAATAGACTGTTAGAATTTGTATTATGGCAAGAAAAAAGCAGCTGAGTAAAGAAAAACGAGTGGCCATCATTACTTTAAGAAATGAAGGTCAGCCAGTCCGAAAAATTGGGAAAACTTTGAAAGCATCCCCAAGTGCAGTGGCAAAAACCATCAAGAGCAACAAAGAAACTGGCTCACATGAGGACCCCCCCAGGAAAGGAAGACCAAGAATCACCTCTGCTGCGGAGGATAAGTTAATCCGAGCCACCAGCCTCAGAAATCGCAGGTTTCAGCAGCTCAGATTAGAGACCAGGTCAATGCCACACAGAGTTCTAGCAGCAGACACATCTCTACAACAACTGTTAAAAGGAGACTTTGTGCAGCAGGCCTTCATGGTAAAATAGCTGCTAGGAAACCACTGCTAAGGACAGGCAACAAGCAGAAGAGACTTGTTTGGGCTAAAGAATACAAGGAATGGACATTAGACCAGTGGAAATCTGTGCTTTGGTCTGATGAGTCCAAATTTGAGATCTTTGGTTCCAACCACCGTGTCTTTGTGCGAAGCAGAAAAGGTGAATGGATGGACTCTACATGCCTGGTTCCCACCGTGAAGCATGGAGGAGGTGGTGTGATGGTGCTTTGCTGGTGACACTGTTGGGGATTTATTCAAAATTGAAGGCATACTGAACCAGCATGGCTACCACAGCATCTTGCAGCGGCATGCTATTCCATCCGGTTTGTGTTTAGTTGGACCATCATTTGTTTTTCAACAGGACAATGACCCTAAACACACCTCCAGGCTGTGTAAGGGCTATTTGACCAAAAAGGAGAGTGATGGGGTGCTACACCAGATGACCTGGCCTCCACGGTCACCAGACCTGAACCCAATCGAGATGGTTTGGGGTGAGCTGGACCGCAGAGTGAAGGCAAAAAGGGCCAACAAGTGCTAAGCATCTCTGGGAACTCCTTCAAGACTGTTGGAAGACCATTTCCGGTCACTACCTCTTGAAGCTCATTAAGAGAATGCAAAGAGTGTGCAAAGCAGTAATCAAAGCAAAAGGTGGCTACTTTGAAGAACCTAGAATATAAGACATATTTTCAGTTGTTTCACACTTTTTTATTATTAATTATATAATTCAACATGTGTTAATTCATAGTTTTGATGCCTTCAGAGTGAATCTACAATTTTCATAGTCATGAAAATAAAGAAAACTCTTTAAATGAGAAGGCGTGTCCAAACTTTTGGTCTGTACTGTATATATACATACATATACACACACACACACACACACACCCCCTGTATATACTCGTGCATAAGCCGAGTTTTTCAGCCCCTTTTTTGGGCTGAAAAAGACCCTCTCGGCTTATACACGAGTCGCACACCTGAAAGCCAGCGAGGGAGGGGGAACAGGAGACATGATACTCACCCCCCTGGCATCTGCATATCCGGCTCTGCTACATCTTAGTCCCAGCGTCTGTATCTCCCTTCCTGTGCGGTCACATGGTACCGCTCATTAAAGTCATGAATGTGGACGTGTCTCCACTCTCATAGGGGTAGATCCGCATATTAATGACTTTAATGAACGGTACCATGTGACCGCACAGGAAGACGACAGGAAGGGAGATACAGACGCCGGGACTAAGATGTAGCAAAGCCAGATATGCAGACGCCAGGAGGGTGAGCAGCACTGGGGGAGGATGAGCCAGCCATGCCATAAGGATGCCATAAAGAGAGGTGAGTATGTCAATTTTTTTTTTAAATCGCAGCAGCATTATTATATGGGGCATATATGGAGCATGTTATGTGCCATCAATAACCTTTGTGCAGCATTATATGGGGCATATATTAATATGGAGCATATTGCATTTCCCACCCTCGGCTTACACTCGAGTCAATAAGTTTTCCCAGTTTTTTGTGGCAAAATTAGGGGGGGGGGGGGTTCAGCTTATACACGAGTATATACACTTATATATATATATATATATTTTACACACACACACACACACACACACACTCTGAACTTTATTATTAGTGTAAAAGGTGATCAGTATCTCCTCATATAAGATGAGGCCTTACCAAGTAATCAAACAGCTCCTCGTTACACCAGAAATCGTCAGGTTCACATTCGCTGAAGTCCTGTAGGTAAATGGAATAAATATTATTAGAAATTTCATCCTGTGGCGACATGTAAACCAGCTTTTTAAATAGTATGAGAACAGAAAAATGGTCTGTGGTGACCCCCGGCAGAACCACTCCTTTATAGGGGCTGTCTTGTTAATTGCTTCTATTTCTACCTGTTGTCTGTTCCATTTGCACAATAGCAGGAGAAATTGATTCACAATCAGTGTTGCTTCATAACTGGAGAGGTTGATTTTACAGAAGTGTGATTGGCTTGGAGTTACATTGTGTTGTTTAAGTGTTCCCTTTATTTTTTGGAGCAGTGTTTGTGAGTGTATTCTACTGCTGTTATGCAAATAGTAAAGACAACAGGTAGAAATGACAGGCAATTAACCAGATATTTGGCTGTCGTTTTGGTCACTTTTGCATTTTGTCATTCTCTCACACCTAAAGGTACTGTACAGTAGAATGAGGCAGTGTCTACAATTCAGATATTGATCAGGTAGTGCAGCTCATCCAGGATGGCACATCAATGTGAGCAGTGGCAAGAAGGGTAGCTGTGACTGTCAGCACAGTGTCCAGAGCATTTAGCAGATGCCAGGAGACAGACCAGTACACCAAGAGATGTGGATAGGGCCGTAGGAGTGCAACAATACATCATCACGACCACAACACCTCCTCCTCTGTGCAAGGAGGAACAGCAGGAGCAGTGCTAGAGCCCTGCAAAATGAACCCCAGCAGGCCACTAGCATCCATGTGTCTGCTTAAACTATCAGAAACAGACTCCATGAGGGAGCTATGAGGGCCCGACATCCACAGGTGGGAGTTGAACTTACAGCCCAACACTATGCAGGGTGTCAAATTGAACGTTGGCGACCAGGACTCTTCATGGATGAGAGCAGGGTCACACCGAACACGTGACAGAATATCGTTCTGCTGCCTGCAACATTCTTCAGCATGACCGATTTGGCAGTGGGTCAGAAATGGTGTGGGAGGCATGTCTTTGGAGGACCGCACAACCATCCATGTGCTAACCAGAGGTACTCTTGACTGCCATTCGGTACCAGGATGAGATCCTCAGACCCATTGTGAGACCATATGCAGGTGCACTGGGCCCTTGGTTCCTTCTGATGCATGACCATGCTAGACCTCATATGGCTGAAGTGTGTCAGCAGTTCCTGCATGATGAAGCCATTGATGCTATGGACTGCCCTACCCGTTCCCCAGATGCGAATCCAATCGAGCAGATCTGGGACATCATGCCTTGTTCTATCCACCAATGCCACGATGCACCACAGACTGTCCAGGAGTTGATTGATGCTTTAATCCAGGTCTGGGAGAACCCTCAGGAGAACATTCGCCTCATCAGGAGAATGTACAGACGTTGTAGGGAGGTAATATAGGCACATGGATGCCACACACACTACTGAGCATCATTTCCTTGTCTTGAGGCATTTCCACTGAAGTTGGATCAGCCTGTAATTTGATTTTCCACTTAGAGAATCATTCCAAATCCAGACCTCCATGGGATATTAAGTTACATTGATCATTTTTATGTTTTATTGGTCTTAACGCATTCCACTATGTAATGAATAAAGAATAGCAACTGGAATACTTCATTCAGCAGTGATATGCAGGATGTAGTTGTGAGATATGGGAAAATGATATTTTGATTTCTGATGGAATTCCCTATCAAGATAAAGTTTGGCCCAAAATTACTTGCTTCAGACAACGCAGCCCCCTACCTTGGCATGCATTCACAAGGACATAAAAAGCAATGCAATGTTTTTCTTTAATTAAAATATGCAAATTGCCTCTTCAGAGAGGAAGAGAACTTGAACTTTATAGCGCCACCTGTTGGTAGTAGCGATCCTACAAGTCACAATCAACTCTTTACCGAGTCTTGTAATAGGACTTAGGATTGAGCGTTGCACGGCGAATAAGCCTCCTTACCTTGACAAGCCAGAGCTGGTATGTCACTCTCCACAAGGAGAAACCTTACCCCTTAGACCTCTTTAATTAAAAACTCTAGGAACAAGCTCTTTTAAGCTCGGTGCCAACAATTAGCACAAGGGTGTGAGTTCTAGTGCAGGCACAGCCAAACTAAATTCCTTTTGTGTAACTCATGCACTACAGGTCACAGGAAGGCTCTGAGGTATTGAATCTGTAAAATGACCTATATTAACAGCATGCAACATCTCTGAGCCTAGCTGAGCATATTATCGGAATCGGCATTCCTTTCCCCACACACCCGTGCCCGGCAGCCACCTGTAGCACTCTGCGTTATTGAATTACAAAGCATGGCTACCAGGAATTACACATGATAGGCATATTTAGTCTCTATGCGCAGATAAACTCCAGCGGAATCCAGTGGCACCGCTGCCATTCCATTCAGAGCTTCGGACGAAAAGTTATCAGCCTCCACGGATCTGGACAGTAAATCATACTTTCAGATATGGGAGGAGAGAGGCTGCACAAGCCCAGGGGTGGGCGCAGAGTGTGGGAGGGAACGGCCTAGGAGATATAAGGCAGCCCCTCATTTTAGACCAAGTTTTTTTCTACTGGCAGGAGGATCCTTTAGCTGATGCAGCCAGGAAAACCACGCAACTAAGTTTTGGACCCATGATCCATCAGTGCCTCCCTGTGGTCATAAGCTACATAACACCCTATCTATACCCTATCCTTGTACTACACTCTTGACTTTATACCTGTATATTGTTCTTGTAAATACATACCTGTATATTTCTAGTTTAACTTTTCGGCAATCGATTATAAAATTAATCTAGGGCTGCTTTTATCTCGATACACGAATCCCCACGTCCGCACGCTCCGTTCGTTATTATTATACGCTACCCGGGTTGGTTTCTGACCTGATATAAGCCTGCTGTCGGACGGGGCTTATTTCGAATGAGGAACTGGTGGCACAATACTGTACTGTTTTAGTGAGAAACTCTGGCAGTGACGGCCGGGAGGTATATATACATATCCCCAGCCTGGTCTGGTGATATATATCCCCCCTCACTGGGAGTGCCTCAATAACTCGTACCTATAAGGGAAGCCTTTCCGACGACTATTTGCCCTCGGTGCAGTTCCATGACTGACCTGGGGCAAGTGGTGGCGTCAGAGAGCCGATCCCTGCTGGGTCCTTCTCTCCCCTCCCCAGAGTTGAGCGAAGTCGACACCCCCTTCCCCTGTGCGATCGGTCACAGTGGTATTTTAGTGTTCAGAGCCCAGCGCTGCCCGGGCTCATGCCATAGTTATAGCAAATTATAATTATCCTCCATCCCATAGTCCGGTGCCCATATACCCATCATACATATCCACGATCCCATAGGCCCGTACCAATTTACCCATCATCCATATCCGCCATCCCATAGTCGAGCACCCATATACCCATCATACATATCCGTCACCCCATAGTCCTGTGCCCATATACCCGTCATACATATCCTCCATCCTATAGTCCAGTGTCCATATACCCATCACACATCCGCCATCCCATAGTCAACCATTATGACATCATAATGAGGGGCGGGGCTTGATACACACACACTTTTTCCCCATTATGTAGATAAGGCCAATTGGTGAATTGGAACGCGCGGGGTTAAAATTTCACCTCACAACATAGTCTAGGACACTCTCGGGGTCCAGACGTGTGACTGTGCCAAATTTTGTGGCTGTAGCTGCGACGGTGCGGATGCCAGTCCCGGACACACACACAAACACTTGAGCTTCATATATTTTATATATCAGAGAATATATATATATATATATATATATATATATATATATATATATATACACACACACACACACAGTATGTATATATATATATAATATATATATAATATATATATATATATATATATATATATATATATATATATATATATATATATATATATATATATATATAATACACATAGGCTTGGCCCATGCAAAATTTTCCCACATTGGTCGTTGGGAGTGCATGCAATTTCAGAAAAAGCAAGCTGGTCAAATGTAAATGTATTTCATGAGCTGAAGAACACAGACAGGTATTTGTATATGTAGACTGGTAATACAATAAATTGTTTTGATAAGTAGAGGCCAAAAAATGTTTTCTGTTTGAGGTGCCACCTGCAGGTCATTGTGTCTTTCTGCAGGTTAATGAAAATGAATGTTTAAACTGTATTTAGTGATAAAATCGTGAATGTGTGGTTTGTTTGGCTGTTTTCTTGCTGAAGGGAGCATGACAGCACACCTGAGAGAGGGATCCGCCCCGCCAGGACAGGAACCTACTGAAATATAAGGGTCAGCACCTCTCCCCTGCTTCAGTTGGTTATAGAGCATGGAGAGGACTTCCCGGTTAGTCACGTTTATCCGACACCACATCACACAAATACACCCTACTAACGTGCATACCCATAAGGTAAAAAAAGGGGGGGGGGGGGGTTGATATACGGGTGCTGTCATGGGTTCAGGTAAAAACGGCTACCGGTAAGTAACCATGGTGGTTTTCCCTTCACCCATGACAGCACACCTTAGAGATTTTTGGAGACTTCGAGACACCTAAGGGATGGACCACCGCTTGCAGCACCCTTCTACCAAAGGTTAGGTCAGCAGAAGAGGATAGATTTAATCTACAGTGCTTAAAAAAGGTTGAAGGTGAGGCCCAGGTAGCGGCCTTACAAATTTGCTCAATCGATACCGCTGCCTTTTCAGCCCAGGAGGTCGCCACGGCTCTGGTGGAATGAGCCTTGATGCAGTCAGGAATTCGAACACAACTAGCTGAGTTGGCTATACTAATGGCCTCCCTAATCCATCTGGCAATAGTCCCTTTTGATACTCCATAGCCCTTCCTAGCACCCTGGAAGGCTACAAATAGGGACTGGGACCTTCTACACTGGCTAGTCACTGATATATACTCTAACAGGGCCCTTTTAACATCTAGTTTGATGAATTTCTCCTCCCCTGGGTTTTTTGGATCCTCACAGATGGAGGGGAGGATAATCTCGTGCTGACACCTGCACTTTAAGGGTATTTACCGCTAGGCCTAGCTGTAGTCCTGCCTGTAAGAATTCCAAGATGGCCTTAATCAGGGGTTTTTGGTCTAACGGCTTCCCCAGGAACTGCAGAAACTTATTCCATGTTCTACCATATATGTTAGTTGTTACTGGTTTCCTACTTTTCATCAACGTAGCCACCAACCCAGGAGAGAACCCTCTATTTCTTAAAAGTGACCTTTCAAATTCCACGCCATCAGATGCAACCCCTTGACTTGCGTGTGGAATACTGGACCCTGAGCTAGCAGATCTGGGATCTCTGGTAGCACCCATGAATCCGAGAGGGACATAATTTGCAGTAGCGAGAGCCAGGGCCTTTTCGGCCAGAACGGGGCTATTAAGATCACTCTGGCCTGATCTTCTCTTATTTTCTTCACCACTGCTGGGATTAGAGCTACTGGAGGAAAGGCGTAACTCAGTTTGAAATTCCACGGAATTTGCAATGCGTCCACCGCCCATGGTTTTTCTTTTGGGTTCAATGAACAAAATCTCTTTGCCAACAAAAGCAACAGACAGGTAAAGAGGTCTACTACCGGATCTCCCCAGAGTTGTACTATTTCCTGGAACACTAAGTGATTTAGGGCCCATTTGTCAGGGACACCGCACTGAACTTGCTCACTGAGCCAGTGCGTGTATCCTGAGTAAAGCGAACTGTGCTCAAAGATACCTGTGGAGCGGGCAGCAGCCGAGTAGATGCGTACTTCAGAACAGCAGGACCTGAAGCACTTGACTGCTAGGGGCGTGGCCTAAACTCCAGAGAGCTAGGAGCTACAAGAGAACTCATAGCAGGGTACCTGCGAGACAAAGTTACCAAGGGGCATAGACAGGGTGGATAGTCAGGACATGGCCAATGAGTCATACACAGAGATAGCTGCAAGGTACAAGAGGGGCGAGCAGAGTAGTCAGATCACAGGCAATGAGTCATACACAGAGAGGGAAGCGCAGTACAGAATCAACAGGCAAACTCACAACGGGGAACAGAACCGGGTCAGAACCATATAAACAAGCTATAACAACGAACAAGCACACAGAGGTCACCACACTCGGCCAAAGGCAAAAGTATAACTGACAGGGATTGGAGCTTCCCAGGGGTTTAAGAATCTCTCCCAGAACCAAAGAGAGGCCACAATCATTAACCCCAGGCACTGAGCTCCAGACATTAACCCCTGATGCGCAGCTCAAAAACCTGCACTGGGATCATGACAGTACCCCCCTCTCAACGGGGGACCTCTGGACCCCCAGGCTTCCCCGGGAACTTGGCATGGAAAGCCAGAACCAGGCAATCTGCATATACAGAGCGAGCAGGGACCCATGAGCGCTCCTCTGGTCCATATCCCTTCCAGTGGACCAGGTACCGCAAAGAGCGGCGCACCCGCCGAGAGTCCACAATATGTCCGACCTCATACTCCAATTGACCCTCCACCAGCACTGGAGGAACAACAGGCTCGGAGTCCTCTTTGACAGACCCGACGGATTTCAACAGAGATTTATGGAACACATTGGATATTTTTAAGGAGGCGGGGAGACGCAACCTATATGCTACTGGGTTGACTATCTCCATAATCTCGTACGGACCAATGAATTTTGGTCCCAACTTAGCTGATAGTACCTTTAAGTTGATGTTATGTGTGGAAAGCCAAACCTTCTTTCGCACGTGAAACATGTCTCCCGAGGCTCTCTTTTTGTCAGCAAAATATTTGTACCTCCCCTGGGTACAAGAGATATTACGCTGGACTTTAGCCCAGAGGTTTTTTAACCATTGAACGGACCCCTCTACCCCTGGACAACCGGAATCCACCCGTGAAAACTCCTCAAAATGAGGATTAAACCCATAATTGATTAGGAATGGGGACATGTTGGTGGACTGACTCACCCGGTTGTTAAAAGCGAATTCCGCCAACTGTAACGCATCACACCAATCATCCTGTCTGTCGGAGGTCAGACACCTGAGATTTTGTTCCAGGGATTGATTGGTGCGTTCTGTCTGATCATTACTCTCCGGGTGATATGCCGAAGAGAAGAGTGAGATGCCCAATTTCATACAGAACGCCCTCCAAAATTTGGCCACAAACTACACACCTCTGTCAGACACAACATTCAGGGGTACCCCATGCTGCACAAACAACCTTGACAATGTTTCTGCTGAGGGTAATGCTGCCAAGGGAATGAAATGGGCCTGTTTAGAAAACCTATCCACCACCACCCTGATCACGGTATTGCCCCTGGGAGGTGGAAAGCCGGTAATAAAATCCATGGAAAGATGAGTCCATGGCCTATCAGAAACCCGTAAAGGTATGAGTTCCCCAGCCGGTCGGTTATGCGAGCTTTTGGAACGGGCACACACGCCACAAGCAGAAACAAATTTCTTGACATTGGACCTTAGTGAAGGCCACCAAAAACCCCTGGCTACTGCCTCTCTAGTGGCCGTGATACCTGGATGAGCACTCAGCCTAGACTCATGAAACTCCTGCAGAAGTCTAGGCCGCAATAAATATGGAACAAACAATTTATCTCTTGGCCTGGTTGCCGGAGCTAGGGCCTGAGCCCTTAGAATTTCTTGTTCCAACTCAGATGAGACCCCCGCCACTACCACCCCTGGGGGAAGAATGGAGGACGGCGGCTCAGGGGGAGACACTGGGTCAAAACTTCTGGACAGGGCATCCACTTTAACATTTTTGGACCCCGGTCGAAAGCTAATGGAGAACTGAAATCGTGAAAAAAAAAGTGACCAACGGGCTTGTCTAGGAGTAAGCCTCTTAGCAGATTCAAGGTATGCCAAATTTTTGTGATCCGTTACAACCGTGATAGGGTGAGCCACCCCTTTCAAAAAGTGCCTCCATTCCTCAAATGCCAGCTTGACCGCAAGAAGTTCTCTATTGCCTACATCATAGTTTCTCTCGGCTGAAGAGAACTTCTTGGAGAAGGTACAGGGTTTGAGATTCGTAAGGGTGGCCGGACCCTGGGACAGCACAGCCCCCACTTCAGAAGCATCCACCTCCACAAAGAATGGTTTGGACGGGTCTGGTTGTACCAACACTGGGGCGGACACGAAACATTTCTTAATAGCCGAGAAGGACTCCTTAGCGAGTACAGACCAATTTTTCACATCAGCGCCTTTCTGGGTAAGATCCGTGAGTGGTTTAACCACTTGTGAGAAACCTTTAATGAATCTCCGATAATAGTTTGCAAATCCTAAGTGCTGGAGCCCCTTGCGATCTCGAGGCTGAACCAAGTCAGCGATCGCCAGCACCTTCTTAGGATCCATACGAAACCCCTCACAGGACACAATCAACCCCAAAAAAGACAGTTCCTGTACATTTTCCAATTTAGTGAACAATTGGTTCTCCCTGAGTCTCTGAAGAACTGTCTGTAGATGTTGCAAGTGAGATTGGCTGTCCGGGGAATAGACTAAAAAATGTCATCCAAATAGATAATAACAAAACGGCCTATCAGGTCAGAAAACACAACATTGATGAAATTCTGGAAAATAGAGGGTGCATTAGTTAACCCAAACAGCATTACCAGGTTTTCAAAGCGTCCTTCTGATGTGAGGAACGCAGTTTTCCACTTGTCCCCTTCCCGAACCCTTATCAGATTGTAGGCCCCCTGGAGATCTAACTTGGAGAACTGTTGTGAGCTCATCTCTTCATTCATCTTTTGTGTCCGAGGATCTCCCTCTTCTGGTGAAGGAAGGTAGTGAGGCTGATTACCAAACACCTGATCAGGTGGATGGTGACTGGGTAACGGGAACTTCTGACTGGATATAAGGCAGCCGACGCCCTTCTGAGTCGCTGGTGATTTCTCTGCTGGATTCTTGGAGACCAGTCTGATTCCTGCTTCCCAAAGGTAAGTTTTTGCTCTGCTATTGAACTTATTAGTTTTGGTTTTGTTTATTTTGTTTTTTGGAGTTCAGCCATCCCCGGCCGGGGGTGTGCTGGATTCTTCTTCCTTGATCAGTGTTCTCTTTTGCTCTGCTTCCAGAATATTCTGAGTGCTGATATAGGGTTTGAAGTCTAGAGACTTCAGGGTCCTTTTTGCTTATCAGTTGTGTTGGTAATATTTTTTAGCAGGGTTTTCTCGGATTGCAGACAGCAGCTTTTCTATCCTGTCCTTTTTAGTTA
Source organism: Dendrobates tinctorius (assembly GCF_039654945.1). Lineage (NCBI taxonomy): Eukaryota > Metazoa > Chordata > Amphibia > Anura > Dendrobatidae > Dendrobates > Dendrobates tinctorius. Next base: position 52,254,923 of record NW_027361687.1, on the reverse strand, counting down.
GCTTGGGCCCCATCGTTTGCTCAAATCTATCTTTTTATCTTTGTTACTGTTTTCATCTTACTTCACCGTCATTATATGTTGGGGGCTGCCTATTGCTTTGGGGTCTGCTCTGGGGCAGTCAGTTTTTCCCTTTTCTCTCTTTAGGCTTATGTAGATCTCCGGCTATGACGAGGTGTCTAGGATCACCGTAGGAACACTCCACGGCTACTGCTAGTTGTGTGATAGGATTAGGGGTCTGCAATCCGCTAGTTTCCAACCTCTCTGATTTTCTGGGCTGAGCTTGTGTTTTGTTTTTTCCTCCTCGGTGACTCAATCATAACAGAGAACCATTGGGCCCCAGCTAACTGGTTACATAAGTCTGGGATGAGGGGAAGCGGGTAAGTGTTCCTAACCGTTATCTTGTTCAGTTCCCGAAAGTCGAGGCACGGCCGCAAACCACTATCTTTTTTCTTCACAAAAAAGAATCCTGCTGCCACAGGTGACACAGAAGGCCTGATATGCCCTTTGCGGAGACTCTCAGCTATGTACTCCTTCATGGCTTGGCGCTCAGGCCCAGACAAACTGAACAATCGAACCTTAGGTAACTTGGCTCCGGGTACTAAATCAATGGCACAATCATAGGGTCTATGTGGTGGCAGCACCTCAGCCTCACTTTCGGAAAAAACGTCTTCGAAATCCTTCAGGTACTCCGGAATACCTTCCAGACGACACATGTACGGATTTAACAGCGTTAACAAGATGTCCCAGGTTACCACATTTATCCTTGCATCCCCATTGAGTGATCTCCCCGTAACCCAATCAATGGTAGGATTATGGCGTTGAAGCCAAGGCATCCCCAGTACCAGTCCCGCAGGCAAGTTATCTAGCACAAGACAACTTAGTTTTTCCACATGAGTGGAACCCACTTTTAGAGAAAAAAGTTCAGACCTGCAACAGATACCATCCTGGGTAAGAGGGGACGAGTCAACTGCCACAAGTTTAACAGGATCCTGAAGCCGGACTATCCCTATATTATTAAGTGTCATAATTTTGGTATCAATCAGGTTCACAGCAGAACCACAGTCAACAAAAGCAGTAGTCTGAATCGGAACATTACCAAGTTCCAGTTCCACCTGCAGCACCATTTTTGCACGTGAGGAAAATTGTACCTGAAGGTATAATTAGCCTCCTCGACTACTACCCAGACCTAGTCGTTTCCAGCCATCTTGGAGGATGACGGACAGGAGGGGCAGTCCTTCTTCCAGTGTCCAGATTCCCCACAATAGAAGCACAACAGCTTCTTCCGGCGGCGTCTTCTTTCCTTTTCCTCACAGGTGACAGCGCTCACCTCCATAGCCACAGGAAGAGTCCGGGTCTCATCTCCACTGAAGAATAATGGTGTTTCCAGTTGCATAACGCCTCTAGCCCGCAGTCTGCAATCCATGCGAACCGCTTGGGTCATGGCATCCTCCAGGGAGTCAGGTGGAGGATGGAGTGCCAAGGCATTCTTCAGACATTCACACAGGCCTCTACGGAACAGCCCCTGAAGGGCGGCATCACTCCAAGAAATCTCGGCTGTCCAACGTCTGAATTCCGTACAGAACCACTCGGCCAAGTGCTCCCCCGACAGACACTCATCACCTTGTCCTCAGCCAAACGCACTCCATCAGGCTCATCATAAATAAGCCCTAAGGCTTCAAAAAACGCATCCACAGACATTCTCTCAGAGGCAGAAGAGGAGAGCGAAAATGCCCAGGCTTGTGGGGACCCCCTAAGCAGGGACATAACCACCCCCACCCTCTGTTTCTCATCCCCAGAGGAGCGGGGTCTCAGAGAAAAAGCGCTTACAGCCCTCCTTAAATGCTCTGAATTCATCTTTTGTTACCATAAAACGTATCTGGCACTTTAACCGGGGATTCGGGTGGGACAAAAATTACATCTCTATTCCCCACCTGCTGAAAGCACCCTCTGAACTGAGTCCTCAACCAGCCGTTGGGACTGGGCTAGAGCTTGGTGTTCCAAACTAAGCTTCTGCAGCGACTGAGTCAAGCATTTCACCTGCTCAGATAAAGCACACATTGGATCCATGCTGCAGAAGTGAGGAGAGAAAAAAAAAAAATTCAAGGTCAGTTATGTCAGGAACACCGCACTGAACTTGCTCACCGAGCCAGTGCTTGTGCCCTGAGTAAAGCGAACTGTGCTCAAAGATACCTGTGGAGCGGGCAGCAGCCGAGTACTTCAGAGCAGCAGGACCTGAAGCACGTGACTGCTAGGGGCGTGGCCTAAACTCCAGAGAGCTAGGAGCTGTAAGAGAACTCATAGTAGGGCAACTGCGAGACAAAGTTACCAAGGGGCATAGACAGGGAGGATAGTCAGGACGTAGCCAATGAGTCATACACAGAGATAGCTGCAAGGTACAAGAGGGGCGAGCAGAGAGTAGTCAGATCACAGGCAATGAGATACACAGAGAGGGAAGGGCAGTACAGAATCAACAGGCAAACTCACAATGGGGAACAGAACTGGGTCAGAACCATATAAACAAGCTATAACAACAAACAGGCACACAGGGGTCAGAACACTAGGCCAAAGGCAAAAGTATAACTGACAGGGAATGGAGCTTCCCAGAGGTTTAAGAAGCTCTCCCAGAATCAAAGAGAGGCCACAATCATTAACCCCAGGTGTGCAGGTCAAAACCTGCACTGAGCTCCAGACATTAACCCCTGACATGCAGCTCAAAAACCTGCACTGGGATCATGACACCATTCTCCTTGCCTCAATGTATTGCGGCTTAGGAAGTCGGCTTGTACGTTTTCTACCCCTCTTATGTGTAGTGCCGTTAGGGAGAGTAGATGTCGTTCTGCTCTGTGAAAGATTTCGTTGGCCTCGTTCATTAAGGAGTGTGACCTTGTCCCTCCCTGGTGGTTGATATACGCCACTGTCACTTTGTTGTCTGACATGATCCGGACATTGCGGCCTTCTAGGCTGGGAATAAAGATTTTTAAGGCTTTGTTTACTGACCGTAGTTCTCTTAGGTTGGAGGATGCGTTTTGCTCTTGGGGTCCCCAGGCTACCTGTCCCCTTAGGTGCGCCCCCCACCCCGAGGAACTTGCATCCGTCAGGATCACGTCGGACACTGGTCTGTGCCATAACGTTCCTGCTACCAGGTTTGTCCTGTCTAACCACCATCTGAGAGAGTTTTGACCTTTAAGGAAAGCTCCAGCCTTCCTTCCAAACGCCCTCTTAGCGATTTCTGTGCTGATAGGATTTCTGCCTGCAGCTGAGGGGTGGGAAATTGTGCCCATCTGATCGCTGGAATACAAGCTGTCAGGGTGCCTAGTAAGGACATCGCGCCCCTCAGGGTCGTGTGAGGTTGGTCTAGGGATGCCAAGGTCATATTCTTCACCTTTTCCACCTTGGCTTCTGGCAACAGACAGGTTTGTTGCTCCGAGTCCAGGATGAACCCTAGAAATATCTGCCTCTTTAGGGGTTGTAATCTTGACTTCTTGATATTCACCATCCAGCCAAGTCTCCGTAAGGTATTTGTTACCCTTTCTACCTGCTCTGTGCAGTGATGTTCCAAGTTGCCCACTATTAGAAAATCGTCCAAGCAGGGTATTAAAATTGTGTTGTAGATTCGGAGGAAGGCTGTCATCTCCGCTACTACTTTCGTAAACACCCTCGGGGCTATGGATATGCCGAATGGAAGGACTTTGAATTGAAAATGCCTGAGATTGCCCTGGATGTAGAGAGCTACTCTTAAGTATTTTTGATACTCTGGATGGATCGGTATGTGGTAATAGGCATCCTTTAGATCGACTACGGCCATAAAACAATTGTGGTGTAATAGCTTTATGGCCGAAGTTACCGACTCCATTTTGAAGGTCTGGTTTTCTATCCACTGATTGAGGCCTCTGAGGTTTATAATCGTCCTGAATGACTGGTCCGGCTTTTTTATTAGGAAGAGGGGTGAGTAGAACCCCGTTCTCTCCTGTCCGCTTGGGACTTCGGTCAGGACGCGTTCGTCTAGCAGACTTAAGATTTCTGACTCCAGGGCCAACTGCTCTTCTATCCCCTTCCTGACGGGGGTCACCACAAATGATGCTCTCAGACGTTGAAAAAACGGGATTTTGAGGCCTTTTTTCATAATGTTTAAGATCCAAGCATTGGAAGAGATACCTTCCCAGGCCTGACAAAAGAGCATCAGTCTCCCCCCTACTGGGATCCCGGCGTCATTGTGGGGATTTTTTTTGCGGATGAGGTGGCTCCGCCGAACATGAATCCAGATTCCTTCTTCCTTTTGTCCTCCCCATCTTTTCCGATCCCCCGGAGGAACGGCCCCTGTTCAATTTTCCTCTCCGAAAGGACAGCCTTCTTTGATCTCCTGGAAATCTGGGGGAAGCCCTTCTTTCTATCACTTGCTTTTTCCAGGATGTCATCTAAATTTTTTCCAAATAGAAATTGTCCATCACATGGAAGAGAGCACAACTTAGCTTTTGATTGTAGGTCTCCTGGACAACCTTTAAGCCATAATGCACCCCTTGCGGCGTTTGATAATCCTGCTGCCCTCGCCGTCAGTCTCATGGAATCGGCAGAGGTGTCGGCCAAAAAAGCTGCTGCTCCATGTAGAAGATACATATCTGCCAGAGTTTTTTCCCTCGAGACCTTGGATGCGAGTTTCTCTTCCAGCTGCTGCATCCAAATAATTAAGGATCGTGCTGTGCAGGTGCCGACTATTGCCGGTTTCAATCCTCCTGCCGCTGCTTCCCATGTATGTCTTAGGTAGGAGTCTGCTTTCTTATCTAGCGGGTCTCTCAGTACACCTGAGTCTTCCAGGGGCAGGGTCGATTTTTGTGGACGATCTAGACACTGCTGCGTCAATCTTTGGGACCTTGTCCCATATTTCCGTATCTTTAGGCTCAAAGGGGTATCTCCTTTTAGAGGAGGAAGGAAGGCTTCCTGATCTTTCAGGCTTCTTCCATTCTCTTTCAATGAGTGCTTGGATTTTCTCATTGACAGGAAAGGTGCGCTTTTTCCTTTCCTGTAACCCCCCGAACATGATGTCTTCTAGGGACTTAGTCGTTTTCTCCTCCTGTAGGCCCGTGGTTGTCCTAATGGCTTTAAGGAGAGCATCCGTATCCTCTACCGGAAAACACGGCTTGCCACCCGTGTCACTATCCGAGGAGAAGGAGGACAGGTGTTCGGCCTGATATTCAGCCGAGGAGGAGTCTGATGAAGAACTTTTTCTTTAATAACACTTTAAGTGAGCCTTCCACCTCAGACCTGATGACTGATCTGAGGTTAGTTGCCAAGTTCGGCACCTCCTCCGCCATAGTTCGCTGGATTCAGCTGGCGCAAAGGTCCTTTTGCCAATCTCTCGCTAGGGGGTTCTGACATATGGCACACTCCCTATTATTTCTCTTGTTCCCTGCTTTTTTGGCTTTTCCCTAAGGAAAAACAACACACAAGAAGGACCCTATTAACATTAGTCTAGCATTCACGGAGATCACTCACCACCCATAAAGTCGGGTACCGGACTCGGAGGCTGTGTTGGAGCATGTGGCCTGTGCTCTCTCGACCTCGAGGAATCTCTCGATCTGTGGCTCGGGCGACTGCTGCTTTTGCCGCTTGAATGGCTGCCATGCTTACGAGCGGAGGTTTGCGATGGGGGAAGAGACGGTGGAGACGGCGAACGTTCCTGCTGTGACCCCATTGTATTACCTGGCCGCCTTGCCTCCTTTAAATAGGTCCATCCGGTGAGCGTTTTCTTCTCCCCTCCCCCCTGCGACCGCCGGCCGCCGCCATTCTTCTTAATGCGGCCGGCGTCGCACCAGGCGCCATCTTGCCGTCGCATCTGTGACGTCAGCCGGCGCGCTCCCATGGTGCCCCGCGCCGCTGACGTCAGACGCCGGAAACCGCCCCCGGCTCTCCCTGTCGTGTCCAAGGGAGAAAGGTCGGGCGCGCGCAAGGGGAGGGAGGTACGGAGGAGTGCCCCGCTACAGAGGCCACCTAGCCGCACACGAACCCAGAGCCTGCAGGAGGATCCCCGGGGACTGCGCTTCCAGGAACCGACGGCCGGCGCTGGAGGTAAGCTGACCTGCTCTTCCCGCACCGGGACGGCCCTGGGTCCATTCATCCATGACATGCACCGCCGCTGTCAGACTGGGATTCCGTTCCAGGACAGGAACCCAACTGAAGCGGGGGAGAGGTGCCGCCCCTTATATTTCAGTAGGTTTCTGTCCTGGCGGGGCGGATCCCTCTCTCAGGTGTGCTGTCATGGGTGAAGGGAAAGTCTTAGTTACTCACCGGTTAACGGTATTTTTCGGAGTCCATGACAGCACCACCTGAGAGGGGATCCGCCCTTCAGAAACAGGAAACCTACAGATACAAAAGGGCGGCACCTCTCCCACGCATCAGTTGGATTACAGAGCACAAGCTAAATATTTATCACCAGTGGACATATACAAGAGGAAGACGTGCACACCCGATTTAGCTAAGGGAAGGGAATATACTGGTGCTGTCATGGACTCCGAAAAATACCGTTAACCGGTGAGTAACTAAGACTTTATTCGGTCGTCCATGACAGCACCACCTGAGAGAATTACAGAGTGTAATAACTACTTTAGGGAGGGACTACAGCCTGTAGTACCCTTATACCAAAAGAAAGGTCTGCGGAAGCACCCAGGTCTAGCCTATAATGACTATAAAAGGTGCTCGGAGAGGACCAAGTAGCCGCCTTACAAATCTGGTCAATGGAGACTTCTGATCTTTCGGCCCATGAGGTTGCCATGGCTCTGGTGGAATGCGCCCTCAGCTTTCTGGGTGGTGATCTGCCTTTTGAGGTGTATGCTATTGAAATCGCCTCTCTAATCCACCTGGCTAGTGTACTTTTTGACGCTCTACAACCTTTCCTACGGCCTTGATGGGAGACAAACAGGGCATTATCTTTCTTCCAGGGAACGGTAACTGCCAGATATTCTATGAGGCATCTCCTAACATCCAGGGTGTGTAGTTTCTCTTCCTTCTCATTAGCTGGATTAGGGAGGAAGGACGGAAGGACTATTTCCTGTGTCCTATGAAAGCTAGAAACTACCTTAGGTAAGTACGCTGGATCAGGTCTAAGTATTACCCTATCGTCTTTAAACTGTAAATAAGGAGGATGCCTAGATAATGCCTGGATGTCGCTTACTCTGCGAGCTGATGTCAGAGCTACCAGGAAGGCTATTTTGAGGGACAGGTTTTTTATGGAAGCTGATGAGATAGGTTCGAATGGGGTTTCCGTCATAGCTGTGAGGACTAGGTTCAAGTCCCATGGCATGAATCGATCCTTCACTATTGGCCTGGATCTACCTGCCGCCTTAATGAACCTGCTGACTCAGTAATTACCCACGATGTTGCAGCTAAAGAGGGCCCCCAAGGCTGATACTTGTACTTTAAGGGTACTGGTAGAAAGCCCCATGTACCTTCTACCTTTCTGTAGAAACTCTAAGATCTGAATTATAGGCGCTGAATCCCCAGCGACTACTCCTGGGTTATGAAGGAATTTTTTCCAAATTCTGACGTAAATTTTTGTAGTAATGATTTTTCTACTTTTAAGTAGGGTGTTAATCTGGTCTGGTGAGAAACCTTTATCTATTAGGAGTGACCGTTCAAACTCCACGCCGTCAGATGTAGGCCAGCCACCTGAGGATGGAAGACTGGGCCCTGGGATAGGAGATCCGGGATGTCCGGAAGAACCCAAGGATCGGACACTGACATGGTCCTGAGGCATGAGAACCATGCCCTCCTGGGCCAAAATGGAGCAATAATTATCACCCTTGCTCTGTCATTTCTGATTTTCCTCATCACCAGGGGTAGTAGAGATAGGGGAGGGAAGGCGTAGGCTAGCCTGAAGTCCCATTTTATCAGAAAGGCATCTACCGCCAGAGGATTCTCTCTGGGGTTTAGGGAGCAGAATTGCCTTAATTTCCTGTTTTCCTTGGTGGCAAAGAGATCTACCTCTGGATGTCCCCACTTTTGTACAATCAGGTTGAAGATGGAGGTGTTTAGGGACCATTCTCCTTGCTTTAGCAGATTGCGGCTTAAAAAGTCTGCCGTGATGTTTTCTTTCCCTTTTATATGTAGAGCTGTTAAAGATAGAAAATGCTGCTCTGCTAGTTGGAACAACCGCTCTGCTACAGTCATCAGGGGTTTGGAACGAGTCCCGCCTTGGTGGTTGATATAAGCCATGGTGACCTGATTGTCAGAGAACACTCGTACGTGATGGCCCTGTAGATACACAAGGAGCTTTTTAGCTGCCTGCTCCACTGCTGTCAATTCTTTCAGGTTAGACGACATTTCTATCTGATGATGCTCCCATAGGCCCTGGACTTGCATCTCACCCATATGGGCCCCCCAACCGGAAGGGCTAGCATCCGTGGTGACTATGCGGGTTATGTTATACTCCCAGGGTACCCCTCTGGATAAATTATCCTTGTCTAGCCACCACTCTAGGGACTCCCTTGTGTTTCGGGACAAGGTTAGCTGGCCCTCCAAGTAACCCCCAAGGACTTTTTGATGTAATAAAACCTCGCCCTGTAGTTTCCTTGCATGAAACTGGGCCCACTGGACTGCCGGGATACAGGCCAAGAGAGAACCTAGAAGGGACATGGCTTTCCTGAGGGACATGGAGGGGTTACTGGAAGCGTTCAGGACCTGGTAGTGCAGGCGAACAAGCTTCTCATGAGGCAGACGGCATTCCTGTTTCTCAGAATCTAGGATTAGGCCTAAGAATTGTTGGACTCACGGCGGTTGTAACCGAGATTTTTTGATGTTCAGCAACCATCCTAACCCCTCTAGGGCCGATATTGCCCTTTGTAGCTGTTCCAAACAATGATCCGCCGTTTTGCCTACAATAAGGAAGTCGTCCAGGTAGGGGACCACTAGAATGTCTGATTCACGTAGATGGGCCATGACCTCCGCTACTACTTTAGTAAATACTCGGGGGGCGACTGCCACCCCAAAGGGGAGGGCCGCATATTGGAAATGTCGAACTGACCCATCTAACTGAACCGCCACTCTGAGGAAACGCTGATGAGCTACACGAATTGGTATATGGTAGTAGGCGTCCTTTAAATCTAACACCACCATAAAGCAGTTTTGGAACAGCAATTTTATTGTGGAATTAATTGTTTCCATTTTGAACGGACGTATGACCAGAAACTCGTTGAGGGCCTTAAGGTTTATTATAGTCCTAAAGGAGCTGTCTGGCTTGCGGACCAGGATCAGAGGGGAGTAGAAACCTTTCCCCCATTCTCCCTCTGGAACTTCTGTTAGGACCTTCTTGCCGCATAGATCATGAACCTCGGCCTCCAGGGCAGCTTGTTCTGAAGTGGAAGACCTGAGTGCGGTGACTTTAAATCGATCTTGGGGAACCCCGGAGAATTCTAGTCGCAGTCGCGCAGCTATCACCCCCAGTATCCAGTTGCTATTAGAGGTCAGCAACCAGGCTGGGTAAAAGGCAGCTAGTCTCCCTCCTACCGGGGCAACTAGTCATTGGTGCGGCTTTTTCGTGTCGCGAGCTTCACCTTCCTGGCGCCCCCCTCCTCCAAACATAAATCCTGTACCTTTCCTTCTTTTCTCATCCCATCTGCCCTGATCTCTGGACGGCCTTCTACGGAAATATCCTTTCCTGGTAAAGGGACGTCTATAAGAAAGGTTAGGCAGACTGGGGAATTTCTTTTTGTCATCCCCAGCTTTTTCTAATAGTTCGTCCAGGACGGGGCCGAATAGATATTCCCCCTAACAAGGAATGGAACAGAGTCGGGACCTGGCCTGAATATCTCCCGGCCAGCACTTTAACCAGAGCGCTCGTCACGCTGCATTAGACAGTCCCGCGGTTCTAGCCGCCATCCTTGCAGAGTCTGCTGAAGCATCGGCTAAAAACGCAGCGGCATTCTGGATGATCGGCAGATTTTTTCAAATGGATGCTCTTGAGGCTTCGTCTTTTAGCTGGGAATCCAGTTGATCTAGCCAGACCATCATGGATCTGGCTGTACATGTGGCAGCTATCGCTGGTCTTAGTGCACCTGGTGACATCTCTCCCATGTAACCTTTAGAAAAGAATCTGCTTTTTTATCCAGCAGATCTTTCAAGGACGCCATATCGTCAAAGGGTATGGAGGATTTTTTGGATGCTTTGGCTACTGCCGCGTCCAGCTTAGGGGCCTTATCCCATCTGCTTACTACTGGGTCATCAAAGGGGTACCTTCGCTTGAAAGCTGGTGGCATGGTGCCTTTTTTCAGGCCTCTTCCATTCTCTATCAGGCTCTGGACTTTATCATTTAATGGAAATGCCCTGCGTTTTCTGGGGTCTTTCTGGGGTCTAGACCCCCCGATCATCATGTCCTGTGCTGAGAGTTCCGGCCTTGTGTCTGCTACCCCCATGGTGGACCTTATTGCTTTAACAAGTCTATCCATTTGGTCTAAGGGGAAGCAGAACCGGGTAGAGTCTTTATCCGAGGAAGACAAAGAGGAGGCCGAGGAGTCTGAGGAGTTATCGTCTTTCCTAGGGACCACCGAGGACTCCGAGCCTGAAAAACTAGCCTCTCTTCTTCTAGAAGATTCCCCTTGAGATAGGGCTTTCATCTCTGTCCTGATTATCTCCCTCAGGCTTGTAGTGAAGTCAGGCGTCTCTTCCGCTACCTGCATAAACGGGGGAGAGTGTAAGGGCCTGACAATCTACCCATGGACTCTCGATCCCCATCAACCCCTACCTTCTGTCATACGCATGGCTGACATAACTTTTTAGGGTGGCCATCTGGTAAGGGGCAACTACTGAGGGCACATTCCCTGTGCTTCTGTTTTCCCGTATCTTTCCTCCCCTGCGAAAAAACATAAGGGAACACTGCATCAGGGTACATTCACAGAGATCTTTTACCCATGCAGATGAAGCAGGTACCAGATCACGGAGGGAGGCAGGGGGATCCTTTAGTCTGGAGGAACTTCCGCGGCTCTGTCCGCTTGTTCGTCTGTTTCTTTTGCTGGCCACTCGTATGCGGTTTCGTTGTGGCCTGTTTCTGCGGGCGCTCCTGCGCCTCGTCCTGCTGGTCTATGGGGGCTCCCGTCGTATCCATTGCTGGGCCTTCGGAAGCACCCCAGCAGCGTCCCCGCCTGCCTTATATGGCCTCCTGGTGTCCGGGTCAGCAGGGTTCTGGCCGTGGCACCTCCCACCTGGGACCCTCCCGCGACCTTCCAGCGCCCCGGCCGCCGCCCGCGACCCAGGACAGGCATGCACCCGCGGTGCACACCGGAAGCCGGCCGGCACCCGACTTCCGGTTTCGGCGTTCCCGGCCCCGCCCCTTCCGCCGCGTCACCCCCCGCCGCTCACCTGAGACCACGGGAGCGCGCGGGAAGGAGCCGGCACAGCGCCCCCGGCCCGGAATGCCTCCAGCCCCCACGTGCGCCGCCACATACCCGTCGACAGGGCGCTAACGCCGACCTGGATGAGGAGAGGACCGGACCCCGGGGGAACGCACCAGGAGGGGCCCGGGGCATACATACCTGGTGCTGGCACTCTGGAGGCAGTTGTCCACCAGACCCTGTGTTCCACCTGCTCCGTCCACTGCCGTGGCGACCTACCCGGCTCCACCGTGGCGCTTCCAGGGACCCCGCGCTGACCGAGGTAGGAGATCCCCCCGCTACCTGGGTCGGTCAGCCGGCCTGGGAATATCCTCGAAGACTCCATGACGGACGATCTGTAGGAAGTCCTGTCCTCTAGGAACAGGAAACCAACTGATGCGTGGGAGAGGTGCCGCCCTTTTGTATCTGTAGGTTTCCTGTTCCTGAAGGGCGGATCCCCTCTCTCTCAGGTGGTGCTTTCATGGACGACCAAATAAAATTACCTTTGAAATGGTGTATCGCGTGTGTGGAGTGATCAGCGAAAAAGCTGTGCATGTTTACAAATGTGTTGGTAGTGTGCCATGGGGTACTGTGGTGCCACCTGCAGGTCATTTTTCCTTACTGCAGGTATATGAAAATTAATGTTTAAACTGTATTTTGTGATCAAATCGTGAATGTATGGTTTGTTTGGCTATTTTCGTGCTGAAGGGGGCAAGTTTACCTTTCAAATGGTGTATCATTTACAGTGTGTGTGTGGGTGCAGTATGAACGGGGATACAAAGGAATCACCGAAAAACAGTGTTTAGAAACAATAAAATATATACAGTAGGTCCATATATTTGGACAGAGACAACATTTTTCTAATTTTGGTTCTAGACATTACCACAATGAATTTTAAACAAAAAAATTCAGATGCAGTTGAAGTTCAGACTTTCAGCTTTCATTTGAGGGTATCCACATTAAAATTGGATGAAGGGTTTAGGAGTTTCAGCTCCTTAACATGTGCCACCCTGTTTTTAAAAGGGACCAAAAGTAATTGGACAATTGACTCCAAGGCTATTTCATGGACAGGTGTGGGCAATCCCTTCGTTATGTCATTCTCAAGCAGGTAAAAGGCCTGGAGCTGATTTGAGGTGTGGTGCTTGCATTTAGGTTTTGCTGTGAAGGAAACATGCGGTCAAAGGAGCTCTCCATGCAGGTGAAACAAGCCATCCTTAAGCTGCAAAAACAGAAAAACCCATCCGAGAAATTGCTGCAACATTAGGAGTGGCAAAATCTACAGTTTGGTACATCCTGAGAAAGAAAGCACTGGTGAACTCATCAATGCAAAAAGACCTGGGCGCCCACGGAAGACAACAGTGGTGGATGATCGCAGAATAATCTCCATGGTGAAGAGAAACCCCTTCACAACAGCCAACCAAGTGAACAACACTCTCCAGGAGGTAGGCGTATCAATATCCAAATCTACCATAAAGAGAAGACTGCATGAAATACAGAGGGTTCACTGCACGGTGCAAGCCACTCATAAGCATCAAGAATAAAAAGGCTAGACTGGACTTTGCTAAAAAAATCTAAAAAAGCCAGCAAAGTTCTGGAAGAACATTCTTTGGACAGATGAAACCAAGATCAACCTCTAACCAGAATGATGGAAAGAGAAAAGTATGGCGAAGGCATGGTACAGCTCATGATCCAAAGCATACCACATCTGTAAAACACGGCAGAGGCAGTGTGATGGCTTGGGCATACATGGCTGCCAGTGGCACTGGGTCACTAGTGTTTATTGATGATGTGACACAGGACAGAAGCAGCCGAATGAATTCTGAGGTATTCAGAGCCATACTGTGTGCTCAGATCCAGCCAAATGCAGTCAAACTGATTGGTCGTCGTTTCACACCACAGATGGACAATGACCCAAAACATAAAGGCAAAGCAACCCAGGAGTTTATTAAAGCAAAGAAGTGGAATATTCTTGAATGGCCAAGTCAGTCACCGGATCTCAACCCAATTGACCATGCATTTCACTTGTTAAAGACTAAACTTCAGACAGAAAGGCCAACAAACAAACAGCACCTGAAAACCACCGCAGTGAAGGCCTGGCAGAGCATCAGAAAGGAGGAAACACAGCGTCTGGTGATGTCCATGAGTTCAAGACTTCAGGCAGTCATTGCCAACAAAGGGTTTTCAACCAAGTACTAGAAATGAACATTTTATTTACAAATATTTAATCTGTCCAATTACCTTTGGTCCCCTTAAAAACAGGGTGGCACATGTTAAGGAGCTGAAACTCCTAAACCCTTCATCCAATTTTACTGTGGATACCCTCAAATGAAAGCTGAAAGTCTGAACTTCAACTGCATCTGAATTGTTTTGTTTAAAATTCATTGTGGTAATGTCTAGAACCAAAATTAGAAAAATGTTGTCTCTGTCCAAATATATATGAACCTAACTATAATATAGATAGATAGATATATATATATATATATATATATATATACACACAAACATGTGTCAGATTTCATGTACTGTACATCAGTCTGTCACATACCATGCTGCACACTTCCATATCGCTGTCCGAGTCCTTGTCCTGAAAAAAAAAAAAAAAAAAGAAAAAGATAAGGTGAATGTGTCGCCGCTATGGGGGTTTGTTTAGGATTTCTTGTGGATGCTTACCGTCTTCGTCGTCTTCTTCTTTTTACACAGGGGTAGATGTAAGCTGCTGTAAAAGAAATAACTCCATGAGTATTTTATGTTGAATCTATTTTTATTGAAAGAAAGACCAAATAGACAGACAGAGTAAACAAAATAAACATACAAAATGGTAAAGATTGTACAACATCTGAACAATTTCACATTATAACAATCCCTTATAACTCTATCACATCTGCTTAAGGTAAAGTTTCGCTTCTTCCCAATAGAATGCATGTTGAGTATACCCAGATCCACTGTCGCTACCCAAGTTCCACCCGAATGATTGGCCCTTAGTATTAATTAACCCCACTATATGGGTTGCATTAAACATTCTGCTTACACTCCATGAGTATTTTATACATTATATGGTTAAGCATTATGTCGGCTGCCTCTAGACAGAGCTGTATATTGGGGGAGATATGTTAGGACAATAATGTATTGCACATATGTACCAGAGAGGACCACATTCACCTTGAGTACAGTGATCCCACGGTCGTGTACTGTAAATGACCTTTTTTATTTACTTCCCTTTTTTTTCGAATTTCCATAGAAGTGAATGGAAAGAGCAACACATGAGCGACCATTTCTACATTAAACCTAGGGCCGCATTCTCCACAGGGTTACGAGTTCCAGATGTGGGACACATTCCTATTTCAAAAAAAGGAAGTCGCCCAACCGGAGAGACACTGTTTCGCATGTGCTTGTGAAGTGAATGGAGAGAGCTGCAAATGGGTTGGGCCCATGTTCAAGACAAGTGAGATGGCCAGTTTTCCCATGAAGGGATGTCTTGTGATCCCTGCCTCGCGGCTTGTAGCAGGTAGGGCGGCGCATGCTCATCTCTCTCAGTTTGAGTTTATGGTAGGTCCAAGATGGCTATTCTACTTTCAGAAAGGCGACTGGAGAGAACTGAACATAATGGGACCCTTTACCATGTACAGCCGCAGCAAAATAGGACCCACTATTGAAATTACTGCAGGATCTTGAGGTGGGATGAGCACTTCTCTCATGACCTCTACTGTACATGCGCATCTCTCAGAGCTGTGTTTCCAATGCAATCTTTCCATTTTCAGCACCTGGAAGCAAGATGCTACTGGGACCTGCGCCTATAGGACGTTTATGGTATATTCGGCTGATGTGCTAAGCTAAGAGAGAGGACAGGATAGGAGCAGCCAGAGCTGCACTGCATTACATGCAGGCTCCACAAATCTAGACCAAATACTGCACTGAGCCAAAATATTGTAGCCATGTGTAAACCTACAACATTGGTAACAGAAGCATCCTGCATTGATGTCATAGCCTTATCACTAACCTGAATCCTCCGTGTAGATGTCCTACGTTAGCTGCCTTCAGTTCTGTAATGATACATGTGATCAGTACAGTATGGACCGTAGTGACAAGGTGACACAAGGTAGGTACAGAACGGCAGAGACCAGTGGCCGAATACAGCAACATTTCAGAAAGCCAGAAAGCAGATGAGCTTACCTCGAAATGAGATGCCCCCTGCGGGCAATACAGACCGCACGTCAATATCGCCAGAGCTCTCTAAGAATTTGGATCTGTGACTACTATGTGATTTACTGCGACGATCTGGAGAACGAGACCGCTTCCTACGATCTGACTTGGAGTTAGCAGCTGAGGAATCTTTCAGTAAGTTGAGTCGAGATGCAGAGCTACTGCCCTGGCTTATGTTCCTGGCATCGAAATCGTCATCGTGAATCAGAGATTTCGGCAGCTCTTTATGGTCACGTCGAGAAGATGAGGAATCGCGGTCACGACGAGAAGGTGAGGAATCGCGGTCACGACGAGAAGATGAGGAATCGCGGTCACGACGCCTGGATCGGTCATCACGATCATCATCTCGCTCTCGAGATTTTATCAGATCTCTAAACTTCTCTGCTCGCTCCCGTGCTCTTCTGGATCTACTATTCTCCTTGCCGACATCTTTTTTGCTTTCCGGGTCTTTTATCGAGGGAATATTGTCTGTGAGATTTAAGGGGTTGTACAGCATTAAAAACAAACAAAAAACCTATAACTGTTTCCATAAACTGTGCCACACCAGTTTTGTGGCTGTTATTGCAATTGCGCTCCATTCACTTCACTAGAGCTGAGCTGTAATACCTCACACTGACAGGTGTGGCACTATCCCGGCAACATCCGGTCAACTGATCCTTTTAAGTATATTCTACGACACTGGTATTGCAGTATACAGTACAAATAATGCTTTTCTGGAGTAAGTAGATCGCAGCGAAGGGTGATGTGGGGGTGGGCTTCAGCAGCCCCCGACTGTCATGGCAACCAATCGGCACCTCACAATCCTGCAGCAAAGAGGAGGACTGCTCCTTGACAGATGTCTATATCATGAAGTGTGTAGAGGTTAAAGCATCATATACATTGTCTTACAAAATATACACCCCCTTGGCATTTTTTTGCGTTTTGCTCCCTCACAACCTGGAATTTCACTGTTTTTCAAGGGTTTGCATAAATTCATGTAAAGAACATGCCTACAACTGAGAACATGTGGGTTTCTTTCTATTGTGAAGCAAATAGGACAAAATAACTGAAAACTTCCGTGTGCATAATGATTCACCCCCCTAAAGTCAGCACTTTGAAGAGCCTCCTTTTGCAGAAAATACAGCTGCAAGTCACTCTCGATAAGTCTCTGAGCTTTCCACATCTGGCTACTGGGATTTTTGCCCATTCCTCAAGGCAAAACTGCTCCAGCTCCTTCACACTAGATGCTTTCGACTGAGGAACGTGCTCAGATAAGGTGTTATCTGAGCATGCTCGTGTCCTATTCGATTCTTTTCCGTGTAGTCGAAAAATATGTTTGAATCCCCGCGATTGCAAGTCTGGAGGCTATCGAACAACTGCAAGACATGCAGCGGCTGGAACATTTTTCAGGTACGCTGAAAAAACTCGATTAGGACACGAGTGTGCTCAGATAACAC
Organism: Dendrobates tinctorius; assembly: GCF_039654945.1. Classification (NCBI taxonomy): domain Eukaryota; kingdom Metazoa; phylum Chordata; class Amphibia; order Anura; family Dendrobatidae; genus Dendrobates; species Dendrobates tinctorius. The sequence continues at coordinate 52,237,933 of NW_027361687.1, read as the reverse complement.
CTTATCCGAACATGCATTGCTCACTCATCACTATTGTTTTCCTCTGGTGAACAGCAATCTTCAACTCTGACCACAGATTCTCAGTTGGATTAAGATCTGGGCTGTGACTAGGCCACTCATTTACACGTTTCCCCTTAACCCACTCAAGTGTTGCTTTAACATTATGCTTTGGGTCATTGTCTTGTTGGAAGGTGACCATCCGTTCCAGTCTCAAATCACTGACAGAGTGAAACAGGTTTTTCCTCAAGGAGAAGAATATCCTTGTTAAATACATCAATCTTCCCCTCGACTTGACCACTTTCACGGTCCTTGCTGCTCACCACAGCATGATGCTGCCACCATGTTTCACTGCGGGGATGGTGTGCTTGGAATGATGAGATGTGTTGGTTTGTCTCCAAACATAACGTTTACCTTGGTGGGAAAAAAGTTCAATTTTGGTCTCATCTGACCACAGCACTTTCCTCCGTATGTTTGGGGAGTCTCCCACATCTTTTGGCAAACTCAAAACCAGCCTTACAGTTTGTGTGTGTAAGTAAAGGCTACCTCTATGAAGTGTACGGCTTATTGTGGTCGTATGGAAAGTTACTCCAGTCTCTGCTTGGGAACTCTGCAGCTCCTTCAGCATTACCTTTGTCTCTGTGCAGCCTCTTTGATTAATGCCCTCTTTTCCCGGGCTAGGAGTTTTGGAGGGCACCCTCTCTTGACAGGTTTGTTGTGGTACCATGTTCTTTCCATTTGATAATGGTTTTGATGGTGCTCTGGGGACTATTCAGAATATATGTTATAACCTAACCCTGATGTCTAGCTTCTCAACAACTTTGCCTCTGACTTGTTTGGAGATGATCTTGTTGGTGTTTGGAGATCTCCTTGGTCTTCGTGGTGGTGTTTGGAGATTTCCTTGGTCTTCATGGTGTTTGGTTAGTGGTGCCTCTTGTTAATGGTGTTGCAGCCTCTGCAGCCTTTTAGAAAAGGTAAAGTGTATACACTGACGGACATGTGACACTTAGATTGCACACACGTCCTGTCACTAAGCATGTGACTTATGAAGGGAATTGCTTGCAAAAGAAATTTTTAAGGGCTTCATAGCAAAACAGGTGAATACATATGCAAATGCCAGTTTTTAGTTATTTGATCCCATAAATGGGACGTATACTTTTTTCTCACTTCACCAACTTAAAACTACCACTCTTTCCTCTGCCAGTGGTTAACGTACCCACAAGATAAATTTCAAGATCACTGACTTCAGAGACGTTCGGTTTTGATACATAAACTTCCTCCACAACCTAAAAGTAAAAATAAACATATACAAGGTATCAGACATCCTCAATCCTGTTTGAACCTCCCTATCTGTGCATGTTTATTAACCCATTCCTGATAACGGGGTTAATAATTAAGCCCCCTCCATTCACAGCAGACACCATCATGTAACTGCAGGCATTGGAGAGGTCTCAAATTCTGAAGACTCAACCACTTAGATGCTGCAGTGAATAGCTGCTGTGGCATCTAAGCGTGTACTCAGAGAATCATGGCTTCCTCTGCCACCCCAAAAGTCTAATGGGCTGCCAGAGTAATTGGGGACCTAAGGTAACTCCAAGCCTGTTATAAATGCCTAACACTATCGTAGAAGTACTGACTTGTACCAGCAAACACATTACTAAAGTTGCCACAAATGCTACCAATTTCCTGAAGTGAAGTCTGGTATGGCAGTATTCTAGTTACAGAAGCACGGCCCATGGAAATACTGTTTAAGATGTCTGGCTTACATTTATCTTCTTCCTTCCGTGCGTCTGCTCGATGGCGAGGGCATGATTGGTTAATTTTCGGTAATGCACTTGTTGTTGTACTTCGTAATTGTCCTCAATCCCCATAATGGGATGATGCTTTGCCTAAAAGAAAAAAAAAAAAAAAAAAAAACTCCACAAACCGAACTGGAGTCATAAGAATTTGGACATGAGCCAGTACAGAGGTCGGGGGGCACCAGGGATTACTACACAAATTCCAAGGATCCAGGAGAGAGACATCAGATGAGAGCACTGCTGGTACAATCCTGAATCCCTCCATCGCGGGGAGTCTGTGCAGCTCCTACTTACCAGGTACAAAACCCGGTGCCGGATCCCCACAATGTGGAAGAAGATGGAGGCGACTCTGAAGGCGGATGAGCAGAGCTTGCATTCGTACATGCGGACCCCTTGGCTATCCTCTGCATACTCATAGATGTACTCAAGGCCTGCCAAAAGAAATCCAACACAGTATTGCGTGTATCCATCATCTCCCCACAATTCATACCTTACACGCTCTGCTCTGTATGCACCCTCATAACTGCTGAAGCTACTGAGCTCAGTGACTGGCTACAAAGGTGTTGCGAGCTGTCGAAATGACATCATTGCTGAGGGAGCCATCATAGGGGTCACCCCGCTGCCCCTCCTAGTGATGCACTCAATACTACTGGCCAGGAAGCCCCCATTGCAGTGTACAGAAGCCCCCTGGCGTGTGAAGGCTCCCGACTTTCTTACCAATTAAAGACTCCTTTTTGCCGGTTTCTGTGATCTGATCGTTCAGCGTCTTGGAATTTCCCATATAAGACAGCTGCGTTCGCCTCACCCCCTGTATGAAGAGTAATCATACAGTCCTTATACATCACAGACCTAACAACCCGGCAGATTATAAAACCTTCCGGATTATCGAAAAAAAAAAAAAAAAAAAAAAAGGGGCTTGAAGGGAACCTGTCAAGTACCCCGTGCCCTCCAATCCAGCAGCATTCACCTATGTGTGATTGAGCACACTCACTAACCAGAAGTCAGTTCTATAACTGATCTAAAAAAAAAAAAAAAGCCTTCATATTGTCCCCGTTTCCTATGCAAATGAGGGCTATGACTAGTCAACCCTCTTTTCCGGCAGCGCGTCTGAAGCCGGGTTTACGCTTCCCGCATGACCAGAAGCCATCTCCTAAACTTGCGGTCATGTGCAGTGCGTCTCTGACGCTGGGAAGCGTACACCCGGCTTCAGACACGAAAACTATGTTATCGCACCCACAGGGGCATGATAACATGAAAAGAGGGCTGACTAGTCTGAGGAACTAACGCCACATGGACTAGGCACAGGCCTCATTAGTATAGGGAGAGCGGAGGTTAGAGATGCTTCAGTAGGGCATTATACCTGAATGCGGTTATATAGGGCGGGTTAGGAGGGAGCGGAATGCTGCTGGATTGGAGGGCATGGGGGACCTCACAGGTTCGCTTTAAATCCTTCCTGATCAGAAGAATTTCCATTCTTGCGCTTCTGTTTTTACCTCCTTTTCTTCCAGGGACCGAAAGTTTTCTTTAATTTTCGCCTGTGAGAACTTGTTTGTTTCCTGGACGAGCCGTCATTCACTTTACCTGGATTTTTTCCCCTCATCTTCCAGTACATTAAAATGAATGGCGTCATTCAAAGCTACAACTCGCAAGAAAACAACAAGTCCACATATGGGGAAGAAAAAAAAAAAAAAAAACAAACTTCCGGCACTTGGAACAAAGGGGAGAAGCAGCTTTTACTTTGGGTCTTGTGACGAGAACCAGTCGGGGCTTTCACTCACCGTCATGAACTTGTGGAACTGCCCGTTATAATGGGTGTCTTTTTCCTTGTTGTTCGTGAACTGCGCATCGCAGAGCTGAAAAAAATGGAGACAGGTAGTAATGATATATAAGGGCTGGACCCTGGCTGATTTCAGGGGTCACATGTAGACTTCCTGGCAAGGTCGGCTCCGGGCGCTGACGGACCCTGGCAGTGGCCAGCTGCGGTACTTACATGGCACTTATGGACGACTCCCTCTTTCTCCTTGTCAGCCATGTCGATTCTGCAATTTAAAGAGACGTGGCGATGAATTCGACAGAGCGTGTGTGCCGCCATTACTAGTCCTACATCATATTAACAACCTACGACATACATCTTCCCCATAGCCTTCCAAATATGAGGTCGGCTCAGGACTGCTGGGCCAGCACTAGGCCCCGGTGACGCTCGCCCATGGGCTAAGCTCCAGGACAAGCACGGATATTTCACTAGGTACTGCAATACTGTAGGATGACACTGAGCACGTTCAAGTCCCCTAAAGGGACCGGAAAATAAAGTAAAACATTTAAAAAAAAATTAGAAATATTAGAATAAAAAACATTTAAAAATCAAAAATAAACCTTTATCGTGTAAAATATATACCGTATTTTTAGCTTTATAAGACGCACCCCAAATTTTGAGGAGAAAAATGGGAAAAAACATTTTTTTAATAAAATGGTGGTGCTTCTTATAATCCAGGCGTCTTATTGCTTACCGCTCTGTCCCCAGGGTGCTGTCGCCACCGGGCTCTGTCCCGTGCTGCGTGGGGGGCTTTGCCGTTCCATCCATGCCTGTGCGGTGGATTGCTTCCTGGAAAATGGCCGCCGCGCAAGCGCAGATGGAGATCTCGGCACTGTAATCTCGGGAGATGAGATTAAAGCGCTGAAATCTCATCTCCTGAGATTTCAATGCCGAGATCTCCATCTGCGCTTGCGCGGCGGCCATTTTCCAGGAAGCAATCCACCGCACAGGCATGGATGGAACGGCAAAGCCCGGTGGCGGCAGGCACCAGGGGACCCAGCGCGGCGGCGACAGCACCCGAGGGACCCAGCGCGGTGGCACAATAAAAGGTACATTTGCATTGTAAGACGCACCCCTATTTTCCCCACAAATTTGGGGGGGAAAAAGTGCGTCTTACAAAGCGAAAAATACGGTATATATCTCAAAATACAAACGTAATAGAAAGTAAAGGAAAAATTAGAAGGCAAAAATGATGAAATCACTGCAAACAATGCAATAAAGTGACCAAGACACGATATCGGAGGGGAGGAAAGAAACACCAAGGGCTAATAAAGCCCCGCTCTGTGGAACCAAAATACTACAGGATATGGAGGCAGACGACAAAAAGAAACCACAAATATATGGACAACACAGATCAGAATCAGCTAAACTATATCCTAAAAATCAAATCACAATATTTCTAAAAAAAAATATATATATTTAAACAATGTTTTCCAAAGTATTTCCCTCCTGCCAGCCGCCACCGCCGCCGCCGCCGCACTCATCAAACCATCAGTTCATTAGAATCAAGCGCCGGACTTGAGTGACCCAGCGCGGCCCACACACCCGCCACAGGCCTCACCTGCACCCGGAGCTCGGCTCCGTCTCCCAGTCTCCTCTGCTCGCCGCAATACAAAGCCCCGAAACTACGAGCTACAGCACACGCCCTCTGTCTCCCGTGCAGCCGCCATCTTGGAGGAGATATTCCGGTAGGAACACATTGCCGGAAGTCTCCGACAACATGGAGGACGCGCAGACATAGGGGCTGCGCACTGCGAACACGGGAGAATCGGCGCTTAGATGATGGCATAACCATGTGATCAGCCACTTTTTTTTTCTTTAAACGGCTGTTTTATTTCTTTATTTTCCCCCTCTGCTGAGCTAGACACGTTGCAGTTACGCCGTCTGAGTGAGAGAGGGCGCCCGTACGACAGAACTCTACAGAAGGTACAGCGTTGGTGGGCGTGGACTTTACAGTAACGTTCTTGCGTCATGACGTCGCGGGAGGTCGTCGTGAAGGCGCAGAGCGGAGCGGTCGCCATGTCAGCTATGAGCGGGTGAGGAGGGGATAGTCCGGGGACTGTCGCAGTGATTAACCGTCCCCCTTCCCACAGCCATACCCTCTTTTCCTCCCGCCCGTGTAGCCGGGAGTCGGCTTCTGTCTCGCCGGCTGAGCCGTAGTGGTTCTTATTGCCATGGTGGGGTGATGGGACGCTTTGTCGCCTCTTATCACATGGTTGTTAGGCCTCTTTCACACATCCGGTTTTTGTAATCCGGCACGATGCGGCGAAACTTTTAATAACCGGATCCGGTTTTGTCCCATAAGCTTTCATGGGCGCCGCATCGTGCCGGTTGGTTATGCGTCGTGTCCGGTTGTTGCCGGACACGGCATAAATTAGCCGTCCGGTATCTGCAAAAACGTTCCCTGCAACGTTTTTTTGTCAGCGCCGGACCGGCTTTTTCCACAGCGCATGCCCGGACTGTGAATGTTAACCCCACAAGTGCCCGGCGAGAGAGAGATCTCTCTCTCTCGCCGGGCACTTGTGGGGTTAACACTCACAGTGTCTGGGTGAGAGAGCGAGATCTCTCTGTGGGGTTAACCCCACAAGTGCCCGGCAAGAGAGAGATTCTCTCGCCTGGACACTGAGTGTTAACCCCCCCATGTCTCTCTCTCTCTCCACCTCCCCTCCCTTTCAGCAGCTGTCTCTCATCGGCTGCCTCTGTTCACCTCGTCCTGCGGCTCCTTTAATAATGTCCGAGCCGTATCGTCTCACCACACACACATCCGGTGTCACGGCTGCAGGCCGGATCCGGCGGCCCGGCTTTTCCCCGCACGCCGCCGGACCCCACACACCGGATGTGTGAAAGTAGCCTTAGATGTGGCAACCAAGAAAAGTCATCTGTGGGGTTTGAGGTTTCACCTTCTTTCTGGTGCGGTTATGTAACAGTCACACTGCGGTATCGCCTCCGTCACAGATCCACCACCCTCCGAGAACGGCCACACATGGTTAATGAGCAGCTCACTTTACTGCCTGCTGTAAGAGGCCTGCTTCAGGGCGGCTCAGACTAGGAGCATGCACATTACGGGGCCACACATCGCGTCTTGATTTTATTTATTTTTCCCTAGACGGAGAAGTAAATGGGACCAGCCGGGCCCTGCTACCACTGCCAGCCATCTCCTCCCCGGGGTGATGTCGGTGATCCCGCCCATTGGTACGACCATGTTCATGCTGCCTGTAGAAGAAAAGCTGCCGATGTGTGAGACAGTTAGCGCACCCTCCGGGGCCCTGGATGCGGCAGCCGCCGTGGCTGCCAAGATCAACGCAATGCTGGTGGCCAAGGGGAAGATCAAACCTGCCCAGAATACACCAGACAAGGTGAGGGGGCCCCCTGTGGCAGAAACTCATGAGCAGGGGATTAATGGATCATAAGAGGAGGGTCCTGTGACCCCTGTGGATCTGAAGTCACTCATTCAGGTGCTGTACCATCTGGTGGTATAGACCATGAAGGTGCTCGCCACTGTGTTGTAACAGGATTCAAGACCCTCATTCTTTTGCTTTGGGGGTCTCCACAACCATTGTACAGTTATCACTTAACCTATCTGATAATTTTGAGGTGAACGAGGTCAGTAACTGATTAGTTCAACAGCGAGCACCGACTAATTCTGTTTCATTACTTAGAGGTTGTCCACTACTATCCTTAGTATGGTTCATCAATGTGTGATCGGTCAGGGTCTGGCACCCTCGCTGATCAGCTGGTGTCGGCGCTGGCTGGAAGTACTCGCTTGCCAAGCTGCTCTGCTGTAGGGACTGCACATTCACCTCCTATTAATTTAAAGGACTTAGATGCGAAGTACCAAGAAGCCCCGGGCACTACAAGTAGACGGAGCAGCTCGGCAAATGAGTACTTGCATCCAATACCGATAACAGGTGATCAGGGGAGTGCCGGACCTCTTTAAATGCCAGCTGCAGGTTGGTAGGTCATGGCTGTGGGGAACATTGGGTCGTTATATTCTCACCCATATGTTGAACGGTTCTTTTTAGGTTCCGGTCGCTGTTAAACCTCCAGCCACCTCCAAAAGCAAAGACAACCTGGTAGTGGCCGAAGTGGAGATCAATGACGTGCCCCAGACCTGCCGGAATCTGCTGACCAGGGGGCAGATGCAGGACGAGGTGCGTACACTGCTCTCCAATGTTTGTCAGCGTTGTGCTAACGAACTGTTACGAGAACAACCATTATCTTGTGCCCCCACAGATCAGCCGACTGAGCGGAGCTGCTGTGTCCACAAGGGGGAGATACATGAGACAGGAGGAGAAAGCCAAGGAGCCTGGGTACGTATGAGTGGAGGATGGAGCGGCTCTGTGGATACTGGGCCGAAAAGTCAGGCTGTTCTCACCTCTTGCTACTTTTTGACGAGACAGACGATGGATAAGAGTAGTGTCACCTTATAAGGGGTGGTTGATTTTGCTGATCTCAGGGTCTAAACCCCTTGCTCTAATTTATAGGGATATTACAAAACTATATTTGTGGGTTGACATCAATGGCTTACCTTACAGATAGACACTGGGTATTGCAATCCCATCTAAGACTTGTATTGTACTGTTTGCGGTGGGAGGGGATAGTGAGAACGTTGCCCTGTTGGGTTCATTTCTCATGTCACCCTCTTTTCCATCCTCCTGGCAGGGATCGACCGATCTATCTCCACGTTCAGGGACAGACCAGGGAGCTTGTGGACCGTAAGTAGCTTGTTCTGTTCTGGTGATGCTCTGTGTGATGTGCAGTGTGACAGGTAACATTCTGTGCCGCCTCAGGGGCAGTGAATATAATAAAGGAAATCATTACCAATGGAGTGGTCACAGCCGCCACCGGCTCCAGCCCCACCTTCAATGGCGCCACCGTGACTGTGTATCACCAACCGGCCCCCGTGACACCAGTAACCCCTTTGGCATCTCCCAAGCCGCCGTTTCAGTCCGGAGTATGTATTTCTTTCAAACACAATACCCAACCTTAGAAGTAGGGGTGCGGAAAGCTCAGCTTTTGTTCTTGTCCCCTTCGCAGTTGCACTACGTCCAGGACAAGCTGTTTGTGGGGCTAGAGCACGCCATAGTCACCTTCAACGTGAAGGAGAAGGTGGAGGGGCCGGGCTGCTCTTACCTCCAGCACATCCAGATGGAAACCGGCGCTAAAGTCTTCCTGAGGGGGAAAGGCTCGGGGTGTATTGAGCCTGCGTCTGGGCGGGAAGCTTTTGAGCCAATGTACATTTATATCAGGTTTGTCAAATGTGTTGTTTTTTTTTTTTTTTTTTTTGTTTTGTTTTTTTTTAATAGAGGTCTCTGTATTGAAGAGGTGGTCCGATACCCTTCACTCCTGCATCAAGAGGTGAGTGGTGCTGAGGTCACATCCTGGAAGATTTGTGGTAGCGCAGCTTTCTTATCAGCACCGCTTGCCCCCTGATGCGGGACACTGGGCTGTGTGGGTATCACGTATGGCAGGGTTCCCCAACTCCACTCCTCAAGGTCCACCAACAGGTCATGTTTTCAGGATTTCCTTAGTATTGCCCAGGTGATAATTGCATCACCTGTACAATACAAGGGAAATCCTGAAAACATGACCTGTTGGTGGGCCTTGAGGAGTGGAGTTGGGGCACTCTGACGTATGGGTTCCAGATAATGTGCACGTCTGAGTGTGATGTTGCTTCATCTTCACAGCCACCCAAAACCCGAAGGCCTGGCAGCCGCCAAGAAGCTGTGCGAGAACCTCCTACAGACGGTAAGTGCCCAGACCTCTCCCATAGCCTCTTCTGTGGAGGGTGAAGAAAGCACAGTCTGTGCAGTGAGGCTCTGCTGATACTGCCCTCCTACAGGAAAGCATGGTCCGAGAGCAGCCGTGCTACCAGTCAGGGTGAGGGCTGACTGCGCCATGCGACACCACCAAGAACCGCCGCTGCCATGCCCAGACACTGATGTGGCGCTCTCACCCCCGAGGTGGGGTTTAGAAGACTGTGAATGGATAATTTGTATTTCTCACGGTTACCAGTTCTCTCCTCGCCATCATTAGTTTGGACTTTTTGTTGGTACCTGGTGGACCCATTTAGCACTGGAATTATCTTTAGGGCCCGATAGCGAGCAGCGCAGGGCCTCGCACAATCAAGAGGTGGCACTCTGCCAGGAATGGGGTCCTGGCTGTTCATGAATCGCTGAGAGCGCCATACATGGATGTCAGGTCTGCAGGGAATGTACCAGAGGAGACCACCCCTTTAATGGAGTAAATATTACTTTTTCTGCCCACCAGGTCCATGCGGAGTATTCAAGGTTCATCAGTCAGATGACTTCAGCTGCTTCTGTGCCCGGTACGTCATCCCGGGGTCTGGAGACCGTTCGCCCTGTCACTGCTGACCCCTCTAAGTATTGGCCGTGACAGGTAGTGAGACAGTGTCGGGCTGAATGATGGGTGGTGGGCCCACTCCACCACCTCTCCATATACACAGGACTCTTGGGGCCCCCCCAGCACCCATCCTGTGTACAATGTTATACAACCTCCTCAAAGGGGTTAAGGTTTGGTAGATCCCCCTCTGCTTTCTGTCGGCAAATGGGGTTATTCTTACCTGGTCTACCAGCCATCGTGACACAGCTGAAGCGTTCTACACTCAGGTTTAGTCCGTCCTGTGAGCTGCGACTTCAGAGCGATGCCTTGTACCTGCACTAACACATTGTAACAAACTCTCTTTCTCAGCGTATGCCCAGCCCCCACAGATATCGACTGTACCCATCCAGCCGCCATACTATGCAACAAATGGCTACCAGGCGGGGTTTCCTGTGGGTCCACCCATCCCACCGCAGCAGCCGGTGCAAGTGCCATATGTAGTGCCCACACCAATGAGCAGCCCAGTGCCTCCTGTAACTACTGTCATACCGACCATGCCCGCTCCTGTGCCCCCTGTACCAACGCGGTATCCAATCCCACAAGTGCAACCACCAGTAACCTCTATTCCAGTAAGTTACTGCGACAGCAGAATAGTGAGTGAAGCTCTGGAGTATAATATAGGATGTAACTCAGGATCAGTACAGGATCAGTAATGTATGTATACAGTGACTGCACCAGCAGAATAGTGAGTGCAGCTCTGTGGGTATAATTCACGATGTAACTCAGGATCAGTACAGGATTAGTAATGTAATGCATGTACTCAGTGATGGCACCAGCAGAATAATGAGTGCAGCTCTGGCGTACAACACAGGATGTTTCTCAGGATCAGTAATGTATGTACACAGTGAATGCACCAGCAGAATAGTGAGTGCAGCTCTGGAGTATAATATAGGATGTAACTCAGGATCAGTACAGGATCAGTAATGTGTATATATACAGTGACTGCACCAGCAGAATAGTGAGTGCGGCTCTGTGGGTATAATTCACGATGTAACTCAGGATCAGTACAGGATCAGTAATGTAATGCATGTACACAGTGAAGGCACCAGCAGAATAGTGAGTGCAGCTCTGGAGTATAACTCAGGATCAGTAATGTATGTACCCAGTGACCGCACCAGCAGATTAGTGAGTGCATCTCTTGGGTATAATACTGGTTGTAACTCAGAATCAATACAGGATCAGTAATGTTATGTATGTACACAGTGACTGCACCAGCAGAATAGTGAGTGCAGCTCTGGAGTATAATACAGGATGTAACTCGGGATCAGTAATGTATGTACACACTGACTGCACCAGCAGAATGGTGAATGCAGCTCTGGAGTATAATACAGGATGTAACTGTATTCCGTTCTTTCTTCCTCTTCAGGCTCCTATACCCTATATTGCGCCTGCCCTCTGTAAATCCACCACTACACCCCTGTTGGTACCCAACTTACCTCTTCAAGGTCAGAAGCGACGTTTCAAAGAGGAGCTTCCTGAGGAACAAGACTCGGGTCTGCTGGGTTACCAGGTGCTTTTACACCTCCATATTCGTTTGTGTTTCCTCCTCTCTGCCCCCTGTGCTCATTGCTCTACGCTCACTGACCTCCGTGGCTTTCAGCTGATTTTGGTGGGGGACGTTGTGGCCATTTCTTCCCTGCAGTATCACGTGATGGCCCACACTGGGAGGCGCTGACATCTTATTGCCCCGGTCATTGGGATGATAGCCGGGGTCTTGTATGTAGTAGAGTGGAGATGCCACCCTGGAGCCCTCTTCCTGGGGTGGGGATCTATGGGTTGCTTGGTTGCCCGCGCAGTAGCAGATGGCACCACTTCTGTAGGATTGCTAATAATGCCCCTGTGTATCTTTCTGCTCATAGCATGGACCCATTCATATGACTAATTTAGGTACAGGCTTCCCGGGCCAGAACAAAATGGACGCTCCTGCCTCTAAACCAGACACCTCGGCCTGCAAGGAGCGAGAGAGGGACAGGTAAGAACACAAGGCTTAAAAGGGCAGTGAGATGAGACTGCATGGACTTAATCTAGTTCTCAAATATTAGATTTCAGTGTGGTCCGCAGTCATCGGGGGGCAAAAGTGCTCCTTTTTACCATTCTACTCCGCCAGTACCCGTCTATAAGGCTGTGTACTATATTCACTACACAGTGTGCAGCTCACCAACAGCAAATATTAGATGTGCTGAATAGTTCATTTTTGATGTGTAAGATTAGGGGGGGTATCTCCCGCGAGGAATAATGGTTCCCACGATATGTCTATTAACTCCCTGCAGGCAGTTGATGCCCCCGCCAGGGTTGCCAGTGACGACGCAGAGGAGTCCAGAGGAGCACAGCAGCATGCGGACCTATGAGGGTGCAGATGGTGAGTGTTGAGCCCCCTCGGTAGGTGGTACCCCTGCTTCCCACCAGTTCTCAGCCTTCTCCCTGGATTCTGCAGGCTGCCGGTGTGAAGTCTTCCATGATTTTAGCTGGCCCTGTGTATATTGTGTTGCCCCTGCCGCCCGTTATACGGCAGGGGGCAGCTTGGTGCAGAGTCTGTCGTCATCTCTAACTGCATATTTTTGTATTTTTTTTGTGTCTTTTTTTTTTTTTTCTCCATTTTTCTCTTCTCTTCTATGACCGTGGACTGCGTGCCTATGCTGTGCTTGACCCGACGCGTGACCTGCCCTGGGGGAACCCTCACAAATCTCCCATATGGTTCCCGACTAATGTGTTTATTTCTCCTGAATTAATGGACCCGGGTATTTTCTCTTTCTGTCCTCCCGCCTTTGTTTTGTTCCCCTCCCCCTCTCCGGCTCTTGTTCTGTTTTTTCCTTTTCCAGATTCTCCCACCAAGAAAATGAAGGCTGATAAAACTTTCGGGCTGGTAGCATACGCTGGAGATTCGTCTGATGAGGAAGAGGAGCATGGGGGGCATAAGAGTTCGGGTTCCTTCTCTCCGGGGTGGAATGTTGGGTACCAGTATCCCGCGTCCCAGCAGCGGGCCAAACAGATGCCTTTCTGGATGGCACCGTAGCGCGTTGGCACATTCATATCCTGTAGCAATAATTCGGCATGTGCGTACACCAGACTCTCATGTGTCAGACTTTATAAGCAGGAGCAGGTAAAGAGATGACATCTGGATCCATCTTGTCCCAACTCTCCCTATCCAGTCGTTGTCCTGTCCCTGTTAATCCTACTGTTGGGCTTTGCTGGAGCTCGGCCCTTGATCCTTGTAGAGAAAAGATCGGCAGCTTTTGGCAGGCCAGTGTTGTGACACTACGGTTCCCAGCATGCTTTGATCGTCTGAGGCTGTTGGGCATGTTGGGAGTTGTCTGTCATTGTTACAATGCTGAAAGTGTAGCTACTGCGCGATTATGATCCTTAATCCTCTTGGCAGCCGCTTGGGTACCAGGAAGGAATAAAGATAGTTTTCTCCCTGTAGCTGTGCGTTTATTGAAGTGGTCGGACAGCATTGTAACGCAGATTACCTGCAGCTTATAAGTGTTTGGGGACAGGACGGTCCCCCTATGTTGCAGTAATGCTAGCTCATAAAGTGATGGCAAGCTTGCAAGGGTCATTGTACTACTATTGGGGTCCTTTACCAATCTTGAGTTCACAGATTAGCACTATGTACAGCGACGATACCTCAACACTGCATCCACTTCATGCTCGGCGAGGACATAACCAGCGATGCACCATTGTTTTGAGCGCAGAATACCTATTTAAATTGGTAAATCATAAACGTGGTAATTTTTTTATTTTTTTTTTTTTATTTGCTCAATCTTCTCGGTTGTTAAAGGGTTATTGCAGCTCTACTCACTTCTGTGTTAGCATGTGCCATCACATCTATACTAATACTGGATGGGTCACTTGAATGTTATATTGTTGATCCTCTCCCTTACTGATTCGAGTGGGAGTGGAACTAGAATATCCCTTTAAATTTAGAGTATGCTGCTGAAGAATGTAAATGTAATATGGGCGGCTTTCTAAGTTCAGGTTATGATAGGTGCTGATTTACCTGCTGGACCTTTTGAAAAGACTTTTTGGTGTGTACAACTGTTGTTTTTTTTTTGTTTTTTTTTTTTTTTTTTTTCTTCTCTCCATTGGAGGGACCCCAAATAGCTGACGAGGGTAATAACCAAAAGCCACATTGGGAGATTGCTTCCAATTGATTAGTCAACAGTGTGTTTTGGGGTTCTGTAATGAGGTCCAACCTCACTTCACGACTACTCCATTATGTTGAGTGCACCATGGCTTGTGGTCTTGTGCCAGCTGAGTTGGGTGGAAACAGTTAACACGCTCCCTCTGACACCTAGTAATGTTAAATCTTTTCCCATTAAGAGCCTTATTCTCACTGAGGACCCCTTTGCTGTACACACTTAGCCCCATGTGCCACTGATTACCTCACTCTGTGCTCTGAGTCGCCCCCTGTTATTTGCATGTTGTCATCGTGCTTGGATATTTATAGCTAAACGCCTGATCGCAGCTGCTGCCGTCTATATACTGCAGATTTGTTCCTCCTGTCTGGATCCCTCTGCGTCCATCTCCTGCTGCCTGGTGGTTCTGCTCTGTACTTTTTATGTATTTTGCTGTAAATATGGGGGGAAAATCTTTTATTGTAAATAAATGTATTCATATTCAATCTTCTGCGTCTGTGTGGTGCAGGGTAACAGGGCAGGAGTTCTGTAAATGTTGCTCATCTTGCCTGTGGCTGGCAGAGGGGTTTCCTGTGTACGTTGGCCATTTCTCTTAACAGCAGCGGACCTTGAGTGTGACGATCTGCTGCCATGAGACACGGGTCATCTCTTGCCAGGCAGAAGGTTTGGGCATTGATGTTTAGCATGCCCGATCCTCTCCAGTGATAAGTGTGAAGGGTCTCTGCTCAGGCTTTCCCTGATAAGTATGGGGTTGTTGCAAAAATATTTAATGCCAGATTAGAGAGAACCTGTCATCACATTTTTGGTCTACCAGCTTAAAATATCCTTTAATGTCACCTATGCATTACAGAACTAGTTTTAACCCCTTACCTACAATGGACGTAATATTCCGTCCATGTGACCCTGGACCTAATTCCCATGGACGGAATATTACGTCATAGCGCTCAGCGGCGCCAACGTGAGCGCCGCTGATCGCGGCTGGGTGTCAGCTAATTATCACAGCTGACACCCGGCACAATGTGTCAGGGGCGGTCACGGACCGCCTCTGACAAGTTAACCCCTTGCACACCGCGATCAAACACGGTCGCGGTGTACCGGGGGTTAAAGGGAAGCATCGGCAGGGAGGGGGCTCCCTCCGTGCTTCCCTGAGCCCCCCACAGCAGCGCAATGTGCAGCGCTGCTGCGGGGGGGGGGCTTCTTCCCTGCAGGTCCCCGGATCCAAGATGGCGACGGGGGCCTACAGGGAGCTGGCTTCCTCAGTACCTGCAAAGCGCAGGCATGAGGAAGTCTGCGTCTATGCCTGTGACAGATCGCTGATCTGTCAGTGATCTGTGATGTGACAGATCAGCGATCTGTCACAGGACAGTGATGTCCCCCCCTGGGACAACCTAATAAAGTTAAAAAAAAAAAAAAAGTGTAAAAATAATTTTAAAAAATCGCTAAATAAATTTAAAAAAAAAATTCCCAAATTCATTTTTTGGAAATAAAAAAATAAAAGTACACATATATGGTAACGCCGCGTCCGTAACGACCCGCCCTATAAAACGGTCTCATTAGTTAACCCCTTAAAAAATAAAAATAAAAAACGAAGCAAAAAATGATTTATCATACCGCCGAACAAAAAGTGCAATAACGCGCAATCAAAAAGACGCATATAAATATCCATGGTACCGCTGAAAACGTCATCTTGTCCCACAAAAAAGAGCCACCATACAGCATCATCAGCAAAAAAATAAAAACGTTATAGCACGCAGAATAAAGCGATGCAAAAATTATTTTTTGTATAAAATTGTTTTCATTGCATAAAAGCGCCAAAACATAAAAAAAACCTAAATGAGGTATCGCTGTAACCGTACTGACCCGAAGAATAAAGCCGCTTTATCAATTTTACCGCAGGCGGAACGGTGTAAACGCACCCCCCAAAAGAAATTCATGAAACGCTGGTTTTTGTTCATTCTGCATCCCAAAAATCGGAATAAAAAGCGATCAAAAGATGTCACGTGCCCGAACGTGGTACCAATAAAAACGTCAACTCGTCCCGCAAAAAATAAGACCTCACATAACTCGGGTCAAAATATTAAAAAATTATATCTCAATATGTGGTGATGCAAAAACTATTTTTACAATAAAAAGAGTCTTTTAGCGTGTGACAGCTGCCAAACATAAAAACCGCCATAAATAGTAAATCAAGCCCCCCGTTATCACCCCCTTAGTAAGGGAAAAATAATAAAATTAAAAGAAAATGTATTTATTTCCATTTTCCCATTAGGGCTAGAGTTAGGGCTTAGATTATGGTAAGGGGTGTGTTGGGGTTAGGGTTGGAGTTATAATTGGGGGTTTCCACTGTTTGGGCACATCAGGGGCTCCCCAAACGCAACATGGCGTCTGATCTCAATTCCAGCCATTTCTGCGTTGAAAAAGTCAAATGGTGCTCCTTCCCTTCCAAGCTCTGCCATGTGCTCAAACAGTGGTTTACCCCCACATATGGGGTATCAGCCTACTCAGGACAAATTGCAAAACAACTTTTGGGGTCCAATTTCTCCTATTACCCTTAGGAAAATAAAAAATTGGGGGCAAAAATATCATTTTTGTGGAAAAAAATGATTTTTTTATTTTCACGCCCGGGCGTTATAAACTTCTGTGAAGCACTTGCGGGTTCAAAGTGCTCACCACACATCTAAAGTTCCGTGGGGGGTCTAGTTTCCAAAATGGGGTCACTTGTGGGGCGTTTCAATAGTTTAGGTACATCAGGGGCTCTCCAAACGCACATGATACCCGCAGACCATTCCGTCAAAGTCTGCATTCCAAAACGTCACTACTTCCCTTCCGAGCCCCGACGTATGCCCATACAGCAGTTTTCTCCCACATATGGGGTATCAGAGAACTCAGGACAAATTAGACAACAACTTTTGGGGTCCAATTTCTCCTTTTACCCTTGGGAAAATTAAAAAAAAATGGGGACTAAAACATGTTTGTTGAAATAATACGATTTTTTTTTATTTTCACGCCCAGTCGTTATAAACTTCTGTGAAGCCCTTGGGGGGTTAAAAGTTCTCACCACACATCTAGATAAGTTCCTTTGGGGGTCTAGTTTCCAAAATGGTGTCATTTGTGGGGGGTCTTCACTGTTTTGGTACATCAGGGGCTTTCCAAACGCGACGCGTCCGATCTTAATTCCAGCCAAAAACGTCAAATGGCGCTGCTTCCCTTCCGAGCTCTGCCATGCGCCCAAATAGTGGTTTACCCCCACATGTGAGGTATCAGCGTACTCATGACAAATTGCACAATAACTTTTAGGGTCCTGTTACCCTTGCAAAAATAAGAATTGAGGGTGAAAAGCAGGGCTGTGGAGTCAGAGTCGGTGCTCATTTTGGTGGAGTCGGTATAAAATGGTCCGACTCCTAAAATATATAATAAATTGGGTACAGTAGTTCAATGCAGAATGTGCTGAATATTTTTTCATAGGAATTTGGGAAAGTCATGAAATGTCCTAGAAATGGCTGTTCTATTCCTGATGTAAGGCTACATTCACACAGCATTTTTCCTGCGTTTTTTGAGGATACGTTTTTCAGTTGCAAAAGCAGATCAGCTTTTTAAAAAACCGCATCACCTGAAAGGTTTTTGAGCTCATAGATAATGTTTTCAATAGCAAAAGAAGATTAGAAATCTGCTCTATCTATATATCCATTTATCCATATCTGTCTATCCATATCATATCTGTACCAAAAAGAATGAAAGCCGGGTAGCACACAGACTAACACTCCTTTTATTTAGCAACAATCAGGTACACCTCATAGCTGCCCAAAAGGACGCCCAGGACAGGCATTGCTCGTCTTCAGTAACATCAACATCAACTGATAGTTGGAATAAATAGACTGCATTCATCACCACATCTTAAGGTGCAGGCTTTATTTTCAAGTGTAGGGTTGTGAAGTATGAGGTTCTGCAGCAGCTGAGGTGTGCAGCATAAAATTCTGCGGAACAGTATGAGGTTCTACCCCCCCACCCCCCCCCCAGGTTTGATCGTGGCTACGCCCATAGTGTGAATGTAGCCTGAGGATCTAGGCTTTATCTTAGCCGAGATAAGTCAGTGTGTGTGTGTGTGTGTGTGTGTGTGTATATATATATATATATATATATATATATATATATATATATATATATATACACACTCACATACAGTATATATAATATATACACAGTACAGGCTAAAAGTTTGGACACACCTCAAAGCGTTTTCTTTATTTTCAAGACTATGAAAATTGTAGATTCACTCTGAAGGCATCAAAACTATGAATTTAACACGTGGAATTATATAATTAACAAAAAAGTGTGAAACAACTGAAAATATGTCTTATATTCTAGGTTCTTCAAAGTAGCCACCTTTTGCTTTGATTTGTGCTTTGCACACGCTTGGCATTCTCTTGATGAGTTTCAAGAGGTAGTCACCGGAAGTGGTTTTCACTTCACAGGTGTGCCCTGTCAGGTTTAATAAGTGGGATTTCTTGCCTCATAAATGAGGTTGGGACCATCAGTTGTGTTGTGCAGAAGTCTGGTGGATACACAGGTGATAGTCCTACTGAATAGACTCTTAGCTGCTTTTTTCTTGCCATAATACAAATTCTAAGTAAAGAAAAACGAGTGGCCATCATTACTTTAAGAAATGAAGGTAAGTCAGTCTGAATAATTGGGAAAACTTTGAAAGTGTCCCCAAGTGCATTGGCAAAAACCATTAAGCGCTACACAGAAACTGGCTCACATGAGGAACGCCCAGTAAAGGAAGACCAAGAGTCACCTCTGCTGCGGAGGATAAGTTCATCCGAGTCACCAGCCTCAGAAATCGCAGGTTAGCAGCAGCTCAGATTAGAGACCAGTTCAATGCCACACAGAGTTCTAGCAGCAGACACATCTCTACAACGACTGTTAAGAGGAGACTTTGTGCAGCAGGCCTTCATGGAAAAATAGCTGCTAGGAAACTACTGCTAAGGACAGGCAACAAGCAGAAGAGACTTGTTTGGGCTAAAGAACACAAGGAATGGACATTAGACCAGTGGAAATCTGTGCTTTGGTCTGATGAGTCCAAATCTGCGATCTTTGGTTCCAACCACCGTGTCTTTGTGCGACGCAGAAAAGGTGAATGGATGGACTCTACATGCCTGGTTGCCACCGTGAAGCATGGAGGAGGAGGTGTGATGGTGCTTTGCTGGTGACACTGTTGGGGAATTATTCAAAATTGAAGGCATACTGAACCAGCATGGCTACCACAGCATCTTGCAGCGGCATGCTATTCCATCCGGTTTGCGTTTAGTTGGACCATCATTTATTTTTCAACAGGACAATGACCTCAAACTCACCTCCAGGCTGTGTAAGGGCTATTTGACCAAGAAGGAGAGTGACCTGGCCTCCACAGTCACCAGACATGAACCCAATCGAGATGGTTTGGGGTGAGCTGGACTGCAGAGTGAAGGCAAAAGGGCCAACAAGTGCTAAGCATCTCTGGGAACTCCTTCAAGACTGTTGGAAGACCATTTCCAGTAACTAACTCTTGAAGCTCATCAAGAGAATGCCAAGAGTGTGCAAAGCAGTAATCAAAGCAAAAGGTGGCTACTTTGAAGAACCTAGAATATAAGACACATTACTCTGTCGCCTCATTGGGGGACACAAGACCTTGGGTGTTATGCTTTCTGTCCACTAGGAGGCGACACTATGCTTAATCTGAAAAAGATTTGGCTCTGGCTCCTCCACAGTATACACCCCTGGGCGGCATCCGCCTTACCTCAGTTTTTGCTTAGTGTCGCAAGGAGGCACACCATAAGAAGATTCTTCTTGACACAGATGAAGAAAAGAGGGTCTCTCTGAGACTCCCGACATGGCTCCCTCCTCGGTCCTCTTTTTAGCGGTACCCGGTTGAGGTAGAGATGGCTCTTCCCCATGTCGCTCCCTCCCCAGCCCTTCGGGTGCATGGTTCGAGGTCGAGAACCCCCCTCCTTCCCCAGGCCCTGGGCTTTTTGGTTTGAGGCTGAGGTGAGGAAGAATTCCTCCTGATGGCGGTGAAGCGCCCTCCCTAACCCCCTCTAGGGATGTTAGGTTGAGACGCCACAGGTAGGAGCTGCGTTCGCAGCGCTAACTTTATTGTAGCCCCAGCACTGCTGTGGTCTGCTATGGGGCCGGGGGCTGCCATATTTGGGCCACAGTATGCAGGGATTCCTGTCCCTGCGGCAGCGTCAGCCCTCTAAAGGGGTCAAAAAGACCCTTCACAGGGCTGCGCTGCGTATATAGGGGCGTCCGGGCGATATGGCACTCATCCGGGGGGGGGTTTTGGTTCGTTTTCCGCCCCCCTCCAGACTACCGCGCCGCTCTGGAGCCCTTCCCGGGCAGGATTTTGTACTTTAGTCCGTGGCTTCGGCCTAAGCCGAAGCCGCTGCCCTTGTTACCGCCCCCGGTAACCTCAGGGAAGACAGCAGCGCTGCTATATTACTCAAGAACGCTGCACAGTCTCCAGGGGGCGCAGAACCGAAGTTTTTCTGCTGGCGCCGGATCTAGGAGCACACCGGTGGGGTAAGGCACAGCAGGATAATATCCTGCTGTGGACGCAGACTCCCTATAGGTTCCCTATAGCGCTCCTCTACATAGCCACCCCTGTAAGGTTTTTGGTCAGAATAACCTGCCGGCACTCAGTGCACTATGTCGGTCTCCAGGTCCGAAAGAAGAGAGAAAAAAAAAAACAGGTTTATCTGCTGTTACGCAGTCTGTTCAGCCTGCAAAGCCAATCTTCCCAGTGGCAACATGCACCGTACTGCTAGAGTTTTTCCCAAAATGCTGGGTCAGTGCCCCAAGAGGCTCCTGTCACTGTTTCAACTCCACTGACATGCCGGTATGGGCCGCATCTATGTCACAGTCCATAGATACGCTGACTTCCACATTGCTTCAGGCTATGCAGGGTCATATCCCAGCTATAAGCGGACAGGCAGTCCCTGGCAATGCTAGTAGTGAACGGCCCCATAGGTCACATTCAGCTACGTCCTCCCATGGCTCACGGTCGTCCTGCTCTAGGCAGAGACACCGTAATTCTAGGTCTCCTAGACCGTCTCGTTCCAGAGACGGGCGCAGCAGATCTCCACAGAGATCTTCGGGCATGGAAAAGCGGAGGTCCAGATCTCCCTCCAAGCAACGCCTCAGCGATGCGCAGGATTCAGAGGGCATCTGTGACTCCGAATCAGAAAAGGAAACATAGGAGTCTCAGGCTCCTTGTCCTCCTAGCAATACAGCCCTAGTTGAGGACATTATCACTTCTATTCATCGGGTGCTGGTTTTATCCGATGCTCCCCAAGAACCCCCAAAACATAAGATCTGTTTTGAGGGGCCCCTGAAGTCCCTAAAGTTTTTTTCTGATCACCCAAGCTTTCAGGACATCCTTGATAAGCATTTTTCGCAGCCTGCCAAATAATTCGCCAACCGTAAATAAAACCATAAAAAAGGGCTAGATAGTCTTTTTTTCTCAAAAAGACCAAGAAGTGGACAGATCCACCGGAAATCGATCCCCCTATCTCTAAGCTTGCAGCACAGTCTCTCCTCTCACTGCCAGATAGCTCAACCCTGAAGGATACAGCAGATCGGCAGGTTGAGCGCATGGCTCGTTCAATTTTTGAGGCTGCAGGAGCCTCCCTGGCTCCCGCGTTCACCTCAACGTGGGCAGCCACGGCCATTCTGCTATGGGCCAAAAGATTGCAGGAGAACCTCCAAAAGTCTGCTCCTCAGATGTTCGATCAACTAGTTCAGATAGCGGTGGTGGCAGATTACATACGCCTTGCAGCTTTTGATTCTGCAAGAGGCGTAGCAGGTATAGCAGCGAATGTAATTACAATCAGACGTATCCTCTGGCTGTGAGAATGGGAAGCGGACGCGTCTTCAAACAAGCCTCTTACGGATCTCCCGTACGTCAGTGGGAGATTTTTTTTTCGGGGGAAAAATAGACAAGATGATTTCCAATGCCACGGGGGGGTATAAGAGTACCTTTCTTCCCCAACCGCAACCTAAACGTACGTTTAAGCGACGTAACCAGGCTAGGTTCCGGTCTTTTCAGAACTCCTCAGGCTAGGCCGCTTCACGTCCTTCACAGAATTACAACCGTTCCCCCTCACAGGGACAACCAAAGGACAGCAGAGAGGACGGACAAGAATTGGCGGTCAACATCAGGCCAGGCAAAGCCCAAAGGAGGGAAATTCCACAATTTCTCCTCGTCATGACTCACGAAATACGGAAGACACCCCACCTGTAGGCGGTCGACTTTTAATCTTTCAGCAAGTCTGGCTGCCTATTACAGAGGACAGGTGGGTCAAGGAAATAGTGTCTCTTTCTCCTTCAAGCAGGAGTCATAATACGGGTTCCCGAAAACGAGAGATTCCGAGGACTCTACTACAACCTATTCGTGGTTCCCAAAAAGGAGGCAGCGTTAGGTCCAGGAATTGGCCGAACGCAACTCAAAAAGTTTGTAAGAGTTCGGCAGTTTCGCATGGAGTCCCTTCGATCCATCATTGCGGCTATGGAACAGGGAGAATATCTCGCATCCATAGACATACAAGAGGCATACCTGCACATCCCTATTGCGCCTGCTCATCAAAGATCTCTCAGGTTCACAATAGGGCAGAATCAGTACCAGTTTGTGGCTTTGCCTTTCGGATTAGCCACGGCTCCCAGAACATTCACCAAGGTTATGGCAGCCACCATGGATGTCCTACACTCCAGAGGCATAGTGGTCGTCCCATGTCTGGATGATCTACTCATCAAGGCACTTACTGTCAAAGACTGCGAAGACGGCGTCTCAATCACGATCAACACACTAACTCATCTAGGCTGGCTAGTCAACTTTAAGAAGTCGTCAACTACTCCCGAGTCAGTCACTGATCTTCCTAGGGATCCTGTTCGATACCTCCAGGGGTCTGGTACACCTTCCCAAGGACAAGGTACAAGCTATCCGCTGTGCAGTTCGCATGTTAATCCACATACCTTGCCGATCTCTTCGGTTTGCCAGGAGACTCCTTAGCAGGATGGCAGCAGCAATGGAGGTGATACCATTTGCCCAGTTCCACCTCAGACCTCTTCAACTAGCCATTCTCAGATCCTGGGACAGGAACCCTTTCTCCCTCGAAAGGGAGTTCCGACTGACGGAGTCAACCAGGAAATCACTGTACTGGTGGCTCAAACCACCCGTACTGGCCAAAGGAAAATTCTTTCTTCCCAGTCGATGGAAAGTCCTGACCACCGATGCGAGTCTAACAAGATGGGGTGCAGTGCACCTACTTCACAGGGCACGTGGTCTCCAATAGAAGCGACCATGCCCATCAACATTCTGCGAGCTATCTTCCTGGCGCTAAAAGTTTTTTGCCATCTGCTGAAGGCCTCACATCAGAGTGCAGTCGGACAATGCCACGGCAGTGGCATATGTGAACCACCAAGGTGGGACTCGCAGTGCCCAGGCAATGAGAGAAGTGGCGCGTCTCCTTCGCTGGGCAGAAAACAAGAAATCAGTACTCTCAGTGGTCCACAGTCCAGGTGTGGACAACTGGGAAGCTGACTACCTCATCAGACAGGAAATGGACTCGGGGGAGTGGTCTCCATCCCAAAATCTTTCGTCGGATCTGTTATCGCTGGGGGACTCCGGACTAATCGCATCTCATCTCAATGCCAAGGTCTCCATTTTCATGGCAAGGACACGCGGTCTGAGGTTGCTCGGGGTGGATGCACTGGTTCAGGACTGGACTCAGGTCCAGCTTCTGTACATTTTCCCACCTCTTCCCCTGATGGCCAGAGTCATGAGGAAGATCAAGCAGGAAGGAGTTCCGACCATCCTAATTGCGCCGGACTGGCCCAGACGTACAAGGTACGCCGACATCCTTCAGCTTACAGCAGACACCCCTTGGCGTCTTCCAGACCGTCCCGATCCCCTGTCTCACGGCCTGTTCTACCACCAGAATTTAGGGACTCTCAATTTGATGGCGTGGTCCTTGAAACCTGGGTTTTAACCCAGGCAGGGTTTGCTCCAGACGTCATTAGAACCATGATCAGGGCACGGCAACCAGCTTCCGCCAAAATTTATCATCGTACCTGGAAAACGTATTTTACTTGGTGCGACTCTCGCGGGAGAATTCCGTTCCCTTACTCTCTTCCGTAAGTTCGTGGTTTCCATCAATCAGGTCTGGACGCCGGCCTATCCTTAGGATCGCTTAAGGGTCAGGTGTCAGCGCTTTCAGTGCTCTTTCAGAATCGTATTGCTTACAAACCACAAGTCAGGACGTTTCTTCAGGGAGTCTCCAGATTGGTCCCTCCTTACAGACTTCCACTGGATACGTGGGACCTTAATTTGGTCCTAACTGCTCTACAGGCACCTCCTTTTCAACCTCTTAAGGAAGCTCCACTTCGAGTTTTATCACAAAAGGTGGTCTTCCTCGTGGCAATCACCTCGCTACGCAAGGTGTCTGAGCTGTCAGTGCTCTCCTGCAAACAGCTTTTCCTATTCTTCCACCAGGACAAGGTGGTTCTCCGGACAGTTCCATCCTTCCTTCCAAAGGTTGTGTCTGATTTCCACCTCAATGAGGGCATCTCATTACCGACCCTTTGCCCGGCTCCGGTTCATAGAGTGGAGAGGGCCCTGCATACTCTTGACCTTGCCAGGGCATTGCGTATGTGTGTGTCTAGGACTCCACCCTTCCGGAAGTCTGATTCCTTTTTTTCCTTATTCCAGAAGGCATTCGCAGGGGTTTACCGGCTTCAAAAGCTACCCTTGCCAGGTGGATCAGGTCCACCATCCATGACGCCTACCGCCTAAACAATTCTCCTATTCCGGCCGGTATCACGGCACATTCCACACGGGCGGTAGGAGCCTCCTGGGCCATTCGACGCCAGGCTTCAGCACAACACGTGTGTAAAGCGGTCACTTGGACTAGCTTACACACGTTTACAAAACAATACAGTGTGCATACTCAGTCCTCAGTGGAAGCGAGTCTGGGTAGACGGGTACTGCAGGCGGCAGTGTCCCAAGTCTAGGGACCTGTCAGCACAATGTTTGTCCATTGCTTCCCACCCAGGGACTGCTTTGGGACGTCCCAAGATCTTGTGTCCCCCAATGAGGCGACAGAGTAAAGGAGATTTTTGTGTACTCACCGTAAAATCTCTTTCTCTTAGCCTCTAATTGGGGGACACAGCTCCCACCCTGTTGCCCTTGCGGGCTGTTATTATGTTGGGTACTCATATTGTTCCTTGAGCTGTACATAGTGGCCTTTGTTTATAGGCTTGGTTATGTTGGATTTGTTATCTCCTCCTACTGCTTGGGTACAAAAACTGAGGTAAGGCGGATGCCGCCCAGGGGTGTATACTGTGGAGGAGGAGCCAGAGCCAAATCTTTTTCAGATTAAGCATAGTGTCGCCTCCTAGTGGACAGAAAGCATAACACCCAAGGTCTTGTGTCCCCCAATTAGAGGCTAAGAGAAAGAGATTTTACGGTGAGTACACAAAAATCTCCTTTTTCAGTTTCACACTTTTTTGTTAATTATATAATTCCACGTGTGTTAATTCATAGTTTTGATGCCTTCAGAGTGAATCTACAATTTTCATAATTATGAAAAAGAAAACTCTTTGAATGAGGTGTGTCCAAACTTTGGTCTGTACCGTATGTATGTAATCGATATTATACAGTGTATTACATATTTACAATTTATTAGTTTTTTGTGTTCTAAAGTTGTATTCCAATAAATAGATATTATGTTCTAAATATCTTGATTATTGTATCATAGAAATGATTAAATGTCTGTTCACATTGTGCTACAATAAATTTTTCACTTAAATATAAGCAATATATTTCGGAGTCGGTGTAAGGGAAATTGAGGAGTCTGAGTCGCAGGTTTTGCTTACCGACTCCACAGCCCTGGTGAAAAGATCATTTTTGTGGAAAAAATATGATTTTTTTAATTGTACGGCTGTATGTTATAAACTTCTGTGAAGCCCTTGGGGGTTCAAAGTTCTCACCACACATCTAAATAAGTTCCTTAGGGGGTCTAGTTTCCAAAATGGTGTCATTTGTGGGGAGTTTCCACTGTTTTGATACATCAGGGGTTTTCCAATCGCGACATGGTGTCTGATCTCAATTCCAGCCAAAAAAGTCAAATGGCGCTGCTTCCCTTCTGAGCTCTGCCATGCGCCCAAGTAGTCGTTTACACCCACATATGGGGTATCAGCGTACTCAGGACAAATTGCACAATAACTTTTAGGGTCCTGTTACCTTTGGGAAAATAAAAATTGGGGGTGAAAAGATCATTTTTGTGGAAAAAATGATTTTTTTTAATTGTACCGCTGTACGTTATAAACTTCTGTGAAGCCCTTGTGGGTTCAAAGTTCTCCCCACACATCTAGATAAGTTCCTCGGGGGGTCTAGTTTCCAAAATGGGGTCACTTGTGGGAGGTTTCCACTGTTTAGGTACATCAGGGGCTCTCCAAACGTGACATGGCGTCCGATCTGAATTCCAGCCAATTTTGCATTGAAAAAGTCAAACAGCGCTCCTTCCTTTCTGAGCTCTGCCATGCGCCGAAACAGTGGTTCCCCCCACATATCAGGTATCAGCGTACTCAGGACAAATTGCACCATAAACTTTGCAGTCCAATTTCTCCTGTTACCCTTGGTAAAATAAAAGAAATTGAACCTGAAGTGTTTTTTTTTGTGAAAAAGTTAAATGTTCATTTTTTTTTTTTAAATATTCAAAAAAATTCCTGTGACGCACCTGAAGGGTTAATAAACTTCTTGAATGTGGTTTTGAGCACCTTAAGGGGTGCAGTTTTTAGAATGGTGTCACTCTTGGGTATTTTCTATCATATAGACCCCTCAAAGTGGCTTCAAATGTGATGTGGTCCGTAAAAATAAAATGGTGTTGTAAAAATGAGAAATCGCTGGTCAACTTTTAACCCTTATAACTTCCTAACAAAAAAAAATTTTGGTTCCAAAATTGTGCTGATGTAAAGTAAACATGTGGGAAATGTTACTTATGTTTTTTGTGTGCCGTATCTCTGTGATTTAAGGGCATAAAAATTCAAAGTTGGAAAATTGCGAAATTTCCGTCAAATTTCCGTTTTTTTCACAAATAAACGCAAATTATTTGAATTAAATTTTACCACTAACATGAAGTACAATATGTCACAAGAAAACAATGTCAGAATCACCGGGATCCATGGAAGCGTTTCAGAGTTATTACCTCATAAAGGGACAGTGGTCAAAATGGTAAAAATTGGCCTGGGAGTTAACATGCAAACCACCCTTGGTAGTGAAGGGGTTAAACCCCCACGACTCCCCATGTATCATTCCGAAATACCTTTTTTTTTTTTTTATAATATTCCTCCTGTGCCTTATGTAAATCTATTCTGTCCGGTATGATGGGTGTCGCTTAGTTTCCCTCTTTCCACCCCTCCTCGGCTTGCTGTACGTATTCAGCGATGTTACATTTTCTGTGAATATCAGAAATCGCAACTGTGGGCAAAGCAGAAAATCAGTATTGCGCATGCGCCGGGATACGCGATTGCTTTCTCTGTCCCTGAAGTATTTCTCTGCCGTTTTTCTGTGTTTCCTGCAGTGTCAGTTTTCTGGGAACCCAGAAATGGAAGGGAAATACTTCTGAGACATATAAAGCAATCGCGTATGCCTGCGCAATAATGATTTTCAGCTTTGCCCACAGTTGGGCAAAGCATACTGCGCACTCGAAAAATGTACACCATCGCTGAAATTCACTATATGTTGAGCAAGTGAGGAGGGGTGGAGAGATGGAAACAAATACACGCCCATCAGAGCGAACAACTAACATACAGCGCGGGAGGAATTAAAAAGGTATTTCTGGATGATACATGAGGAGGTGGGGTTTCAAAACTAGTTCTGTAATGCATAGGTGACACTAAATTAAAGGATAATTTATGCTGGTAGACCCAAAATGTGATGACAGTTCACCCCCACATATTAAAAGGAACCTATCTACCGATCCTACAAATATGTATTTTATTTTCTCTCTAAATTCTGGAACAATGCACTGTGTTCCAAATTATTATGCAAAAAACATTTCCTCATATTTTCTCTAAATTACCTATATGAATTGCAGTCATTGTTATTTTCCAGTCATCTAATATTCTAGTATAATTGCAATGTTTTTGAACAAACTGCCTGAGAAAACAGTATATTTTTAAAAATAAACACTCAAAATACATGTTCCCAATTATTATGCACAGCAGAGTTTTCAACCTTTTTATTTTGAACAAAAAAATGGTCAATTGTGAAATGATAAGCATTATCAGCTTATTACAAAATGAAATCAAACAGTTTTCAAGTCAAAACTTTATTCTAGGTGGTGTTACATTTGCACATAGGACCCCTTGTGGGAAAGAAGCTTCTGAACTCTCTCGTCCATTGAATTTGTCAGTTTTTGGATGGTTTGTGCTTCAATTGTTTTGCATGTGGACAGAATACCCTCCCAGAGCTGTTGCTTAGATGTGAACTGCCTCCCGCCATCATAGACACTCCTTTTGATGATGCTCCAGAGGTTCTCACTGGGGTTCAGGTCAGGGGAAGATGGTGGCCACACCATAAGTTTGTCCTCTTTTATGCCCATAGCAGCCAGTGATGCAGATGTGTTATTTGCAGCATGAGACGGTGCATTATCAGGCATGAAAATGATCTTGCTGCGGAATGCACGGTTCTTCCTCTTGAACCATGGCAGGAAGTGCTGTTTTAGACACTCCACATAGATTATGGAGTTCATCTTTACCCCTTCAGGGATCCTAAAGGGGCCAACAATCTCTCTCCCCATGATTCCAGCCCAAAACATTACTCCATCTCTTCCTTGTTGGCGCCTTAGCCATGTTTTCATGGGGTGTCCATCAACCAGCCATCCTCCACTCCTTCCATCTGGACCATCGAGCGTTGCACGGCACTCATCGGGGAACAAAACAGTTTGGAAGTCAGTCTTCATGTATCGTTTGGCCCACTGGAGCTGTTTCTGCTTGTGTGCAGTGGATAGAGGTGGTCGACTGGATGGCTTACGCACAGCTGCAAACCTCTGAAGGACCCTGCATCTTGTTCGGGGGGACATTGGAGGCACCAGCAGCTTCAAAAACTTGTCTGCTGCTATGACAAGCCATTTTTGCAGCTGCTCTTTTAACCTGACGCAATTGCCTGTTGGAAAGAGTCCTCAATTTTTCCTTATCAGCACGCACACGTGTGTGCAGGGAATCAGCTACATACTTCTTGATGCTTGTGCGATGATCACGATGAAGTGCCTTGGCAATGTTGATTGTAGTCATGCCTTGACCTAAATACTCCACAATTTGTTGCTTCTAAGCAGCCGACACATCCTTTTTCTTTCCCATTTTGGCAAAAAATGTAGGCTGCTTAATAATGTGGAACAGCCTTCTTAAGTAGTCTTGCCTTTATTTGGACACACCTGCCAAACTAATTTGCACAGGTATCTGCAATTGCTTTCAGTGATATAAAGAGCCCTGACACACATCACCATCAATGAGTTTAAAAGACAAACCAAAAAATTCTAACCTTATCACTCCTAAACTCTTTTTGCATAATAATTTGGAACACAGTTTATTAAGTCTCATCCAGGTCACTGCTGTGGGTGGTTCGGCACCACAGTGACAGGATGTCCAGGATGCGGTGATGAGAAGAGCAGAAGGTCGTGGGAGCCTGGCATTATGCTACTGAGAATTGCTCTGTAGTGGCGCCTTAGTCCAACGCAGAACACAACTAGCCGGGCATTAGTACAATGTCAGGTGGCCGACCTGTGTTCCCCACGTCTGTCAGTGTTTAAGAGCACAGCTGAGAAAGCCTCATGCTGCTGTGCTCCAACCACTGACTGCTCTGCTAGGTACGTGAGCCTCGTTCAGATGTCTGAGAAGTAGCAAGGTGTAAATGAGGCTTTGCTGCGGCTGCCACTTGCATCATCTCAGACCTGAGAGTGGGACAGTGGGGGTGCTGCACTCAAGCCTCATTCACACATATCTGAAGGACGACTGAATGAGGCTTTCAGTGACCGCA
Source organism: Dendrobates tinctorius (assembly GCF_039654945.1). Lineage (NCBI taxonomy): Eukaryota > Metazoa > Chordata > Amphibia > Anura > Dendrobatidae > Dendrobates > Dendrobates tinctorius. The sequence continues at coordinate 52,207,717 of NW_027361687.1, read as the reverse complement.
GAGCTGCGTCCGTTCAGAGCACAGCAGTGTATTTCTTCTCCCTGGTCTGCAATGTTACCTCCATGTATTTCAGCCAAACTTGCATCATACTCTATATCTCAGCCTGGCCTTGGCTCCGACATGTACTGTGCTACATGGGCTTGGATACACTTCTTGCTCTGCGCAGGATGGGCTTACAATCAGTTGTACCTATCACACAGGATGGACTTGGATACACTCTGCACAGGATTTTCTTAGCTACACTCTGTACCTCGCAGGAGAGGCTTGGAGGGTCTCCTTGTGTCGTGAAGGCTTGGCTGGAGTCACACCAGCGTATAACATAGAATGTGAGATGCTAATGACCCTCTGCTGCTGCGAGCGTGAACCGAGTGTCAGTGCTCCGATCCTCTCACATAACAGTATCGGTGCACAGCTGCGGAGGAGATGGAGAAAGTAGTTTCTCCATCTCCTTTGCTGCGGGAATCGTACTGCATTCGGGTGCTATCCCAATGCAGTCAGATGTTTCACTCTCACCCATAGACTTGTATGGGTGCGAGTGAGCAGAGTCTCGCTGCCATTGTTCTCTCATCCTGAATAGGCATGATGAAATAAGGGCACAACTGATCTGCACCCTAGTATAACACTGGGCAGAGTGATATAGGAAGTTTTATCACACAGCATTTGGCCGTGTTGTACAGTAGTGCAACTCCGGCCTGTGAGATGCGCTCAGTGTATCGTGCCAGATGGACTTCGATGCACAGTATATTGTTAAGTAGGGGCTGAGATGCACAGTCTTACATAAAATGGTGGAAAATGGGCTTGGATCACTCCATGCACTGTACAGGATCAGATTGGAAGCATTCTGGGTACAGCTCGGGATGGACTTAGTGCATCTAAGGGTATGTTCACACTGGGCGTTTTTGCTGATTTTTTTTCAGCAGCAAAACCTGATTTCTTGGCAGGAAAGAAGCTGCGGCAAAAGCGCAGGTTTTGGAGCGTTTTTGTGTCTTTGTCTATGACTTTTCTGCAGAAAAAATGCTGCCAATAATGATAACTGCGTTTTTGCAGCGGTTTTTTTCAACACCCATTCAAGCCAAAGGGTGAAAAACGCTGAAAGAAGTGACATGCTCTATGTCCAAAAAAGCAGCAAAGCACAAAATCCTGATCACACAAAAAAAAATGTGTGTGCATGAGATTTCTGAAATCTCATAGGCTTTGCTGGTACTTAAAAAGCAGCAAAAACTCCCAGTGCGAACATACCCTTAAGGCCCCTTTACATTTAGCGATGCACCAGCGATCCGACCTGGTCAGGATCGCTGGTCCATCGCTAAATGATCGCTAGTGAGCGGTCACACAGGCAGATCTCACAGCGATGCAGCAGCGACGCAGCGCACGATACTCACCTTTCACACACAGCGATCCTGACGTCGTCACAGCAGGAAGCTGACGACGAGAAATGGAGAAGGACATTCTCGCGCCATCAGTGATGGACAGTGGGGGAGCCGGTCGGAGGTAAGTATCACACATAGCGATATCTCTATAATGTCGCAAAATCGGTGGCGTTATAGCGATATCGCTATGTGTAAAACCCCCTTTAGGGCTAATTCCCACTTACAATAGAATCCGATGAAAGTAATCTGATTAAAGATCGTATTGCGTTGGAATCAGGGTTCATCTACGATCCCCTCCTTGTCTCATCAGATCACAATCGGACTGAAAAATTGCAGCATGCTGTGATAGTATGTGAAATTCAGATCACATTCACCAATAGAAGTCAGTGGGTGCAAGAAAAAACCAATCGCATGGCACTCGGACCGTGCAAGTGCAGTCCGATTTTTAGGCTATGTGCACACGTTACGGATTTGCCTGTGGAATTTTCTGTGCAGATTCTACCTATCATGGCAGAAAACGCAATTGAAAATCTGCACGTTTTTGTGGATTTTCATGCGTTTTTGTAAGCTAAATAAAGATAGATTTACCAAAAAAAAGAATTGTGATGTAATTTCCTTGTCCAACCTCTTTTACATTCTCCATTGAAGACCATAATATCATCACATACCATCTTTACACACAAAACAAATATAAGTGAATATCTATAGATACATAGATAAAATGGTACAGAAAGAGTTAAAGATACACACTCACACTGCATTAAAAGCAATATCTTTAATTTAAAAAAAAAAAAGGAAAAAAAAATTGCGTGGGCTCCTGCGCAATTTTCCAAACCAGAACACGGAAAGCCAATAGGTGGGGGGGGAGATATTTATAGCCTGCGAAAGGGGTAATACCCATGGCTACTAATATCACCTCACAGCTGTATAATTAGCCTTTACTGGCTATTAAAATAGGGGAACCCCCCCAAAAATGACGTGGGGTCCCACTATAAGAACCAGAAAAACTATTCTCAGCCACCCCACAAATGGCACCTCTCTAAGATGCACCAATTTTGGCACTTAGCTTCTCTCTTCCCCCTGCCCTGTAGTGGTGGCAAGTGGGGTAATGGGTGGGGGTTGATGTCACCTTTGTGTGGTGACATCAAGTCCACAGCTTAGTAATGGCGAGGTGTCAATAAGATCCATTACTAATCCTATAGTTGTTAAGGGGATAAATAGACACAGAATAAAGTATTTTAATTAAATAAAACACAGTTTCCCATATTATACGCCTAATTCCTGCGACGCCCTCATTCTCGTGCAAAAAATAAAGCAGGTACTCCCTGTTTCGATGTAATCCATTTAATAGAGCGTCCCACGACAATCTCCCATGTAGAGCGGTTACATCAGGAGATGTGACCGCTCTACAGGGCCTCCACTGACCGGAGATAATATTCCTGCAGTGTAGTTCATCGGAGTTTGTGCTCTCACTTTATGGCAGTACTGTTGTATGAGAATTCTATCACGCAGTGGTGCCGCAAGTGACAAGACAAACTCCGGTGATCTCTAGGAAACGGAATGATACAGAGCGGAGGATCACCTCTGGTCACTATCACCAGATGCCCTGTAGAGCAGTCACATCTCCTGATGTGACATTTCTACACGGGAGATCGTCGTGGGACACTCATTAAATGGATTACGTTGGAAAGGAGCATACTGTTTTTTTGTTTTTTTTTGTAGGCGATCGAGGGTGTCGGGGAATAGCTGGTGAGTATGTACTGTATGTGTATGGGTTTTTTTGTGGGCGATCGAGGGTGTCGGGGATTAGCTGGTGAGTATGTACTGTAAGTGTATGGTTTTTTTTTTTTTACTATTCAACACAGTAGCCGGATGATGGGACTACTACTGTCCCATCATCGGCTAATGCTGTCACTGTAGTAGGCATAGCCGGATGGGACTAGTAGTCCCATTGGATGATTCCTGCCTACATAGACACCCGCAGACAGACCCGCACACATTCTCCGGCCACACTCTTCCTCCCTAGCTGTATCTTTTCTCGCATGCAACTCCGCAGCAAAATCGCAAACTTTCTTACACCTGCGATTTTGCTGCGGATTTGACTGACTCAGTGGAAATCAATGCTGAAATGTCAGGTTTTCAAGAACATCGGTGTGTGAGGCTAGAGTTCCCCTATAATAACCAGCAAAGGCTATGCAGACAGCTGTGGGTTGATATTGACCCCCTCCCAGACTAAAACCATCAGCCCTTGCCCGCCCCAGAAATGGCACGTCTAAGTAATGCACAGGATGGGCTTGGAAACACTGTGGACAGCGCAGGATGGGCTTGGATACACTGTGGACAGCGCAGGATGGGCTTGGATACAATGTGGACAGCGCAGGATGGGCTTGGATACACTGTAGACAGTGCAGGATGGGCTTGGATACACTGGACAGCGCAGGATGGGCTTGGATACATTGTGGACAGCACAGGATGGGGTTGGATACACTGTGTGGACAGCGCAGGATGAGCTTGGGTACACTGGACAGCACAGGATGGGCTTGGATACACTGTGTGGACAGTGCAGGATGGGCTTGGATACACTGTGCACAGCGCAGGATGGGCTTGGATACACTGTGTGGACAGCGCAGGATGGGTTTGGATACACTGTGGGCAGCGCAGGATGGGTTTGGGTACACTGTGGGCAGCACAGGATGGGCTTGGATACACTGTGTACCGCACAGGATGGGCTTGGATACACTGTGTGGACAGCGCAGGATGGACTTGGGTACACTGTGTGGACAGCACAGGATGGGCTTGGATACACTGGGCAGCGCAGGATGGGCTTGGATACAGTGTGGACAGCACAGGATGGGCTTGGATACACTGGACAGCGCAGGATGGACTTGGGTACACTGTGTGCACAGCGCAGGATGGGCTTGGATACACTGTGGACAGCGCAGGATGGGCTTGGGTACACTGTGTGGACAGCGCAGGATGGGCTTGGTACACTGTGTGGACAGCGCAGGATGGGTTTGGGTACACTGTGGGCAGCACAGGATGGGCTTGGATACACTGTGTACCGCACAGGATGGGCTTGGATACACTGTGTGGACAGCGCAGGATGGACTTGGGTACACTGTGTGGACAGCACAGGATGGGCTTGGATACACTGGGCAGCGCAGGATGGGCTTGGATACAGTGTGGACAGCACAGGATGGGCTTGGATACACTGGACAGCGCAGGATGGACTTGGGTACACTGTGTGCACAGCGCAGGATGGGCTTGGATACACTGTGGACAGCGCAGGATGGGCTTGGGTACACTGTGTGGACAGCGCAGGATGGGCTTGGGTACACTGTGTGGACAGCGCAGGATGGGCTTGGGTACACTGTGTGCACAGCGCAGGATGGGCTTGGATTCACTGTGTGCACAGCGCAGGATGGGCTTGGATTCACTGTGTGGACAGCGCAGGATGGGCTTGGATACACTGTGTGGACAGCGCAGGATGGGCTGCCTTGGGTATCCTCTCCCGCTACAGGACACTAAATACTGGACTGCACGACTGTGTGGACAGCGCAGGATGGGCTTGGGTACACTGTGTGCACAGCGCAAGATGGGCTTGGATACACTGTGTGGATGGCGCAGGATGGGCTTGGGTACACTGGACAGCGCAGGATGGGCTTGGATACACTGCACAGCGCAGGATGGGCTTGGATGCACTGTGTGGACAGCGCAGGATGGGCTTGGGCACACTGTGTGCACAGCGCAGGATGGGCTTGGATACACTGTGTGGACGGCGCAGGATGGGCTTGGGTACACTGTGTGGACAGAGCAGGATGGGCTTGGATACACTGCACAGCGCAGGATGGGCTTGGATACACTGTGTGGACAGCACAGGATGGGCTTGGATACACTGTGTGGACAGCGCAGGATGGGCTTGGGTACACTGGACAGCACAGGATGGGCTTGGATACACTGTGTGGACAGTGCAGGATGGGCTTGGATACACTGTGCACAGCGCAGGATGGGCTTGGATACACTGTGTGGACAGCGCAGGATGGGTTTGGACACACTGGGCAGCGCAGGATGGGCTTGGATACACTGTTTGTACCGCGCAGGATGGGCTTGGTACACTGTGTGGATAGCGCAGGATGGGCTTGGGTACACAGTGCACAGTGCAGGATGGGCTTGGATACACTATGTGGACAGCGCAGGATGGGTTTGGATACACTGTGGGCAGCGCAGGATGGGCTTGGATACACTGTGTGTACCGCGCAGGATGGGGTTGGATACACTGTGTGGACAGCGCAGGATGGGCTTGGGTACACTGGACAGCACAGGATGGGCTTGGATACACTGTGTGGACAGTGCAGGATGGGCTTGGATACACTGTGCACAGCGCAGGATGGGCTTGGATACACTGTGTGGACAGTGCAGGATGGGTTTGGACACACTGGGCAGCGCAGGATGGGCTTGGATACACTGTGTGGACAGCGCAGGATGGGCTGCCTTGGGTATCCTCTCCCGCTACAGGACACTAAATACTGGACTGCACGACTGTGTGGACAGCGCAGGATGGGCTTGGGTACACTGTGTGCACAGCGCAAGATGGGCTTGGATACACTGTGTGGACGGCACAGGATGGGCTTGGGTACACTGTGTGGACAGCGCAGGATGGGCTTGGATACACTGCACAGCGCAGGATGGGCTTGGATGCACTGTGTGGACAGCGCAGGATGGGCTTGGGCACACTGTGTGCACAGCGCAGGATGGGCTTGGATACACTGTGTGGACGGCGCAGGATGGGCTTGGGTACACTGTGTGGACAGAGCAGGATGGGCTTGGATACACTGCACAGCGCAGGATGGGCTTGGATACACTGTGTGGACAGCACAGGATGGGCTTGGATACACTGTGTGGACAGCGCAGGATGGGCTTGGGTACACTGGACAGCACAGGATGGGCTTGGATACACTGTGTGGACAGTGCAGGATGGGCTTGAATACACTGTGCACAGCGCAGGATGGGCTTGGATACACTGTGTGGACAGAGCAGGATGGGTTTGGACACACTGGGCAGCGCAGGATGGGCTTGGATACACTGTTTGTACCGCGCAGGATGGGCTTGGTACACTGTGTGGATAGCGCAGGATGGGCTTGGGTACACAGTGCACAGTGCAGGATGGGCTTGGATACACTGTGTGGACAGCGCAGGATGGGTTTGGATACACTGGGCAGCGCAGGTTGGGCTTGGATACACTGTGTGTACCGCGCAGGATGGGGTTGGATACACTGTGTGGACAGCGCAGGATGGGCTTGGGTACACTGGACAGCACAGGATGGGCTTGGATACACTGTGTGGACAGTGCAGGATGGGCTTGGATACACTGTGCACAGCGCAGGATGGGCTTGGATACACTGTGTGGACAGCGCAGGATGGGTTTGGACACACTGGGCAGCGCAGGATGGGCTTGGATACACTGTTTGTACCGCGCAGGATGGGCTTGGTACACTGTGTGGATAGCGCAGGATGGGCTTGGGTACACAGTGCACAGTGCAGGATGGGCTTGGATACACTGTGTGGACAGCGCAGGATGGGTTTGGATACACTGTGGGCAGCGCAGGATGGGCTTGGATACACTGTGTGTACCGCGCAGGATGGGGTTGGATACACTGTGTGGACAGCACAGGATGGGCTTGGGTACACTGTGTGGACAGTGCAGGATGGGCTTGGATACACTGTGCACAGCGCAGGATGGGCTTGGATACACTGTGTGGACAGCGCAGGATGGGCTTGGATTCACTGTGTGGACAGCGCAGGATGGGTTTGGATACACTGTGGGCAGCGCAGGATGGGTTTGGGTACACTGTGGGCAGCACAGGATGGGCTTGGATACACTGTGTACCGCGCAGGATGGGCTTGGATACACTGTGTGGACGGCGCAGGATGGACTTGGGTACACTGTGTGGACAGCGCAGGATGGGCTTGGATACACTGGGCAGCGCAGGATGGGCTTGGATACAGTGTGGACAGCACAGGATGGGCTTGGATACACTGGACAGCGCAGGATGGACTTGGGCACACTGTGTGCACAGCGCAGGATGGGCTTGGATACACTGTGTGGACGGCGCAGGATGGGCTTGGGTACACTGTGTGGACAGAGCAGGATGGGCTTGGATACACTGCACAGCGCAGGATGGGCTTGGATACACTGTGTGGACAGCACAGGATGGGCTTGGATACACTGTGTGGACAGCGCAGGATGGGCTTGAATACACTGTGCACAGCGCAGGATGGGCTTGGATACACTGTGTGGACAGAGCAGGATGGGTTTGGACACACTGGGCAGCGCAGGATGGGCTTGGATACACTGTTTGTACCGCGCAGGATGGGCTTGGTACACTGTGTGGATAGCGCAGGATGGGTTTGGGTACACAGTGCACAGTGCAGGATGGGCTTGGATACACTGTGTGGACAGCGCAGGATGGGTTTGGATACACTGTGGGCAGCGCAGGATGGGCTTGGATACACTGTGTGTACCGCGCAGGATGGGGTTGGATACACTGTGTGGACAGCGCAGGATGGGCTTGGGTACACTGTGGACAGCGCAGGATGGGCTTGGATACACTGTGTGTACCGCGCAGGATGGGGTTGGATACACTGTGTGGACAGCACAGGATGGGCTTGGGTACACTGGACAGCACAGGATGGGCTTGGATACACTGTGTGGACAGTGCAGGATGGGCTTGGATACACTGTGCACAGCGCAGGATGGGCTTGGATACACTGTGTGGACAGCGCAGGATGGGCTTGGATTCACTGTGTGGACAGCGCAGGATGGGTTTGGATACACTGTGGGCAGCGCAGGATGGGTTTGGGTACACTGTGGGCAGCACAGGATGGGCTTGGATACACTGTGTACCGCGCAGGATGGGCTTGGATACACTGTGGACAGCGCAGGATGGGCTTGGGTACACTGTGTGGACAGCGCAGAATGGGCTTGGATACACTGTGTGGACAGTGCAGGATGGGCTTGGATACACTGTGTGGACAGCGCAGGATGGGCTTGGGTACACTGTGTGCACAGCGCAGGATGGGCTTGGATACACTGTGTGGACAGCGCAGGATGGACTTGGGTACACTGTGTGGACATCGCAGGATGGGCTTGGATACACTGGGCAGCGCAGGGTGGGCTTGGATACAGTGTGGACAGGACAGGATGGGCTTGGATACACTGTGGACAGCGCAGGATGGACTTGGGTACACTGTGTGGACAGAGCAGGATGGGCTTGGATACACTGCACAGCGCAGGGTGGGCTTGGATACAGTGTGGACAGGACAGGATGGGCTTGGATACACTGTGGACAGCGCAGGATGGACTTGGGTACACTGTGTGGACAGAGCAGGATGGGCTTGGATACACTGCACAGCGCAGGATGGGCTTGGATACACTGTGTGGACAGCACAGGATGGGCTTCGATACACTGTGGACAGCGCAGGATGGGCTTAGGTACACTGGACAGCACAGGATGGGCTTGGATACACTGTGTGAACAGTGCAGGATGGGCTTGGATACACTGTGCACAGCGCAGGATGGGCTTGGATACACTGTGTGGACAGCGCAGGATGGGCTTGGATACACTGTGTGTACCGCGCAGGATGGGGTTGGATACACTGTGTGGACAGCGCAGGATGGGCTTGGGTACACTGGACAGCACAGGATGGGCTTGGATACACTGTGTGGACAGTGCAGGATGGGCTTGGATACACTGTGCACAGCGCAGGATGGGCTTGGATACACTGTGTGGACAGCGCAGGATGCGTTTGGACACACTGGGCAGCGCAGGATGGGCTTGGATACACTGTTTGTACCGCGCAGGATGGGCTTGGTACACTGTGTGGATAGCGCAGGATGGGCTTGGGTACACAGTGCACAGTGCAGGATGGGCTTGGATACACTGTGTGGACAGCGCAGGATGGGTTTGGATACACTGTGGGCAGCGCAGGATGGGCTTGGATACACTGTGTGTATCGCGCAGGATGGGGTTGGATACACTGTGTGGACAGCGCAGGATGGGCTTGGGTACACTGGACAGCACAGGATGGGCTTGGATACACTGTGTGGACAGTGCAGGATGGGCTTGGATACACTGTGCACAGCGCAGGATGGGCTTGGATACACTGTGTGGACAGCGCAGGATGGGCTTGGATTCACTGTGTGGACAGCGCAGGATGGGTTTGGATACACTGTGGGCAGCGCAGGATGGGTTTGGGTACACTGTGGGCAGCACAGGATGGGCTTGGATACACTGTGTACCGCGCAGGATGGGCTTGGATACACTGTGTGGACGGCGCAGGATGGACTTGGGTACACTGTGTGGACAGCGCAGGATGGGCTTGGATACAGTGTGGACAGCACAGGATGGGCTTGGATACACTGGACAGCGCAGGATGGACTTGGGTACACTGTGTGCACAGCGCAGGATGGGCTTGATACACTGTGGACAGCGCAGGATGGGCTTGGGTACACTGTGTGGACAGCGCAGGATGGGCTTGGATACACTGTGTGGACAGTGCAGGATGGGCTTGGATACACTGTGTGGACAGCGCAGGATGGGCTTGGGTACACTGTGTGCACAGCGCAGGATGGGCTTGGATACACTGTGTGGACAGCGCAGGATGGACTTGGGTACACTGTGTGGACATCGCAGGATGGGCTTGGATACACTGGGCAGCGCAGGGTGGGCTTGGATACAGTGTGGACAGGACAGGATGGGCTTGGATACACTGTGGACAGCGCAGGATGGACTTGGGTACACTGTGTGCACAGCGCAGGATGGGCTTGGATACACTGTGGACAGCGCAGGATGGGCTTGGGTACACTGTGTGGACAGCGCAGGATGGGCTTGGATACACTGTGTGGACAGCGCAGGATGGACTTGGGTACACTGTGGACAGCGCAGGATGGGCTTGGGTACACTGTGTGCACAGCGCAGGATGGGCTTGGATACACTGTGTGCACAGCGCAGGATGGGCTTGGGTACACTGTGTGGACAGCGCAGGATGGGCTTGGGTACACTGTGTGGACAGCGGAGGATGGGCTTGGATACACTGCACAGCGCAGGATGGGCTTGGATGCACTGTGTGGACAGCACAGGATGGGATTGGATACACTGTGGACAGCGCAGGATGGGCTTAGGTACACTGGACAGCACAGGATGGGCTTGGATACACTGTGTGGACAGCGCAGGATGGGCTTGGATACACTGTGGACAGCGCAGGATGGGCTTGGGTACACTGTGGACAGCGCAGGATGGGCTTGGGTACACTGTGTGCACAGCGCAGGATGGGCTTGGGCACACTGTGTGCACAGCGCAGGATGGGCTTGGATACACTGTGTGGACGGCACAGGATGGGATTGGGTACACTGTGTGGACAGAGCAGGATGGGCTTGGATACACTGCACAGCGCAGGATGGGCTTGGATACACTGTGTGGACAGCACAGGATGGGCTTCGATACACTGTGGACAGCGCAGGATGGGCTTAGGTACACTGGACAGCACAGGATGGGCTTGGATACATGTGTGAACAGTGCAGGATGGGCTTGGATACACTGTGCACAGCGCAGGATGGGCTTGGATACACTGTGTGGACAGCGCAGGATGGGTTTGGATACACTGTGGGCAGCGCAGGATGGGCTTGGATACACTGTGTGTACCGCGCAGGATGGGCTTGGTACACTGTGTGGATAGCGCAGGATGGGCTTGGGTACACTGTGCACAGTGCAGGATGGGCTTGGATACACTGTGTGGACAGCGCAGGATGGGTTTGGATACACTGTGGGCAGCGCAGGATGGGCTTGGATACACTGTGTGTACCGCGCAGGATGGGCTTGGATACACTGTGTGGACAGCGCAGGATGGGCTTGGGTACACTGTGTGCACAGTGCAGGATGGGCTTGAATACACTGTGTGGACAGCGCAGGATGGGTTTGGGTACACTGTGGGCAGCACAAGATGGGCTTGGATACACTGTGTACCGTGCAGGATGGACTTGGATACACTGTGTGGACAGTGCAGGATGGGCTTGGATACACTGTGTGGACAGCGCAGGATGGGCTTGGGTACACTGTGTGCATAGTGCAGGATGGGCTTGGATACACTGTGTGGACAGCGCAGGATGGGTTTGGATACACTGTGGGCAGCGCAGGATGGGCTTGGATACACTGTGTGCCGCACAGGATGGGCTTGGATACACTGTGTGGACAGTGCAAGATGGGCTTGGGTACACTGTGTGCACAGTGCAGGAAGGGCTTGGATACACTGTGTGGACAGCACAGGATGGGTTTGAATACACTGTGGGCAGCGCAGGATGGGCTTGGATACACTGTGTACCACGCAGGATGGGCTTGGATACACTGTGTGGACAGCGCAGGATGGGCTTGGGTACACTGTGTGCACAGTGCAGGATGGGCTTGGATACACTGTGTGGACAGTGCAGGATCGGCTTGGGTACACTGTGTGGACAGCGCAGGATGGGCTTGGGTACACTGTGTGCACAGCGCAGGATGGGCATGGATACACTGTGTGGACAGCGCAGGATGGACTTGGGTACACTGTGTGGACAGCGCAGGATGGGCTTGGATACAGTGTGGACAGCACAGGATGGTCTTGGATACACTGTGGACAGCGCAGGATGGACTTGGGTACACTGTGTGCACAGCGCAGGATGGGCTTGGATACACTGTGTGGACAGCGCAGGATGGGCTTGGGTACACTGTGTGGACAGCGCAGGATGGGCTTGGGTACACTGTGTGGACAGCGCAGGATGGGCTTGGGTACACTGTGTGGACAGCGCAGGATGGGCTTGGGTACACTGTGTGCACAGCGCAGGATGGGCTTGGATACACTGTGTGGACAGCGCAGGATGGGCTTGGATACACTGTATGGACAGCACAGGATGGGTTTGGATACACTGTGGGCAGCGCAGGATGGGCTTGGATACACTGTGTACCACGCAGGATGGGCTTGGATACACTGTGTGGACAGCGCAGGATGGGCTTGGGTACACTGTGTGGACAGCGCAGGATGGGCTTGGGTACACTGTGTGCACAGCGCAGGATGGGCTTGGGTACACTGTGTGCACAGCGCAGGATGGGCTTGGATACACTGTGTGGACATCGCAGGATGGGCTTGGGTACACTGTGTGGACAGCGGAGGATGGGCTTGGATACACTGCACAGCGCGGGATGGGCTTGGATGCACTGTGTGGACAGCGCAGGATGGGCTTGGGTACACTGTGTGGACAGTGCAGGATGGGCTTGGATACACAGGGCAGCGCAGGATGGGCTTGGATACAGTGTGGACAGCACAGGATGGGCTTGGATACACTGTGGACAGCGCAGGATGGACTTGGGTACACTGTGTGCACAGCGCAGGATGGGCTTGGATACACTGTGTGGACAGCGCAGGATGGGCTTGGGTACACTGTGTGGACAGCGCAGGATGGGCTTGGGTACACTGTGTGGACAGTGCAGGATGGGCTTGGGTACACTGTGTGGACAGCACAGGATGGGCTTGGGTACACTGTGTGCACAGCGCAGGATGGGCTTGGATACACTGTGTGGACAGCGCAGGATGGACTTGGATGCACTGTGTGGACAGCGCAGGATGGGCTTGGGTACACTGCACAGCGCAGGATGGGCTTGGATACACTGTGTGGACAGCGCAGGATGGGCTGGGATACAGTGTGGACATCGCAGGATGGGCTTGGATACACTGTGTGGACGGCGCAGGATGGGCTTGGGTACACTGTGTGAACAGCGCAGGATGGGCTTGGATACACTGTGTGGACGGCGCAGGATGGGCTTGTGTCCACTGTGTGGACAGCGCAGGATGGGCTTGGATACACTGCACAGCGCAGGATGGGCTTGGATACACTGTGTGGACAGCGCAGGATGGGCTGGGATACAGTGTGGACAGCGCCGGATGGGCTTGGATACACTGTGGACAGCGCAGGATGGGCTTGGGTACACTGTTCACAGCGCAGGATGGGATTAGATACACTGTGTGGACAGCGCAGGATGGGCTTGGGTACACTGTGTGGACAGCGCAGGATGGGCTTGGATACACTGCACAGCGCAGGATGGACTTGGATACACTGTGTGGACAGCGCAGGATGGGCTTGGATACACTGTGTGGACAGCGCAGGATGGGCTTGGGTACACTGTGTGCACAGCGCAGGATGGGCTTGGATACACTGTGTGGACAGCGCAGGATGGGCTTGGATACACTGTGTGGACAGCGTAGGATGGGTTTGGATACACTGTGTGGACAGCGCAGGATGGACTTGGGTACACTGTGTCCACAGCGCAGGATGGGCTTGGATACACTGTGTGGACAGCGCAGGATGGGCTTGGGTACACTGTGTGGATAGCGCAGGATGGGCTTGGGTACACTGTGTGGACAGCGCAGGATGGACTTGGATACACTGTGTGGACAGCGCAGGATGGGCTTGGATACACTGTGTGGACAGCGCAGGATGGGCTTGGGTACACTGTGTGCACAGCGCAGGATGGGCTTGGATACACTGTGTGGACAGCGCAGGATGGGCTTGGATACACTGTGTGGACAGCGTAGGATGGGCTTGGATACACTGTGTGGACAGCGCAGGATGGACTTGGGTACACTGTGTCCACAGCGCAGGATGGGCTTGGATACACTGTGTGGACAGCGCAGGATGGGCTTGGGTACACTGTGTGGATAGCGCAGGATGGGCTTGGGTACACTGTGTGGACAGCGCAGGATGGGCTTGGGTACACTGTGTGGACAGCACAGGATGGGCATGGATACACTGTGCGGACAGCGCAGGATGGGTTTGGATACCCTGTGCGGACAGCGCAGGATGGGCTTGGATACACTGTGCGGACAGCGCAGGATGGGCTTGTTTACACTGTGTGGATAGCGCAGGATGGACTTGGGTACACTGTGTGGACCGCAGGATGGGATTGGATACACTGTGTGGACAGTGCAGGATGGGCTTCCTTGGGTACCCTCTCCCGCTACAGGACACTAAATACTGGACTGCACGACGGCTTGTGACATCATCATTCAGCGCTAAAGGGTAGCGTAATCACTGCGCGACCCTCTCCTGCACTTTTCTTGAGTGGTGACGTAATCAGCTGGCGCCGGGAGCACGTGTGTTTGAGATACGGGAGGTAATGGTTCTGTTCCTATCTGCGGCGGGTGATGGCAGCTGGGTGTCGTTGCAGCTCGAGGCTGTCAGTGCCGTGTAGGACGTCGCCCCCTCACTAGCAGTGAGTTGGTATGGTCCAGTGTCCGTGCTGGTAGTGTTAACCTCTTCAATGCCGACAGATCTTTCCTTGTTGCTTTCCTCCCCTTTCCTCTTTTCTCTCCTCCACTTTCCTCTTCTCTCCCCCACACCCCATTTTCCTCTTCTCTCCCCCCCACCTCACTTTCCTCTTGTCTCCCCCCCACCCCACTTTTCTATCTTCTCTCCCCCCACCCCACTTTCCTCTTGTCTCCCCCCCCACCCCACTTTCCTCTTGTCTCCCCCCTTTCCTCTTTTCTCTCCTCCACTTTCCTCTTGTCTCCCCCCCACCCCCCCTTTCCTCTTCTGTCTCCCCCCCACCCCCCCTTTCCTCTTCTGTCTCCACCCCACCCCCCCCCACCCCCCCTTTCCTCTTCTGTCTCCACCCCACCCCCCCTTTCCTCTTCTGTCTCCACCCCACCCCCCCTTTCCTCTTCTGTCTCCACCCCACCCCCCCTTTCCTCTTCTGTCTCCACCCCACCCCCCCTTTCCTCTTCTGTCTCCACCCCACCCCACCCTCTTCTGTCTCCACCCCACCCCACCCCACCCCACCCTTTCCTCTTCTGTCTCCCCCCCCCTTTCCTCTTCTGTCTCCCCCCTTCCCCCCTTCCCCCCTTCCCCCCTTCCCCCCTTCCCCCCTTTCCTCTTCTGTCTCCCACCCCCCCACCCTTTCCTCTTCTGTCTCCCACCCCCCTCCCACCCTTTCCTCTTCTGTCTCCCCCCTCCCTCCCACCCTTTCCTCTTCTGTCTCCCCCCTCCCTCCCACCCTTTCCTCTTCTGTCTCCCCCCTCCCTCCCACCCTTTCCTCTTCTGTCTCCCCCCTCCCTCCCACCCTTTCCTCTTCTGTCTCCCCCCTCCCTCCCACCCTTTCCTCTTCTGTCTCCCCCCTCCCTCCCACCCTTTCCTCTTCTGTCTCCCCCCTCCCTCCCACCCTTTCCTCTTCTGTCTCCCCCCTCCCTCCCACCCTTTCCTCTTCTGTCTCCCCCCTCCCTCCCACCCTTTCCTCTTCTGTCTCCCCCCTCCCTCCCACCCTTTCCTCTTCTGTCTCCCCCCTCCCTCCCACCCTTTCCTCTTCTGTCTCCCCCCTCCCTCCCACCCTTTCCTCTTCTGTCTCCCCCCTCCCTCCCACCCTTTCCTCTTCTGTCTCCCCCCTCCCTCCCACCCTTTCCTCTTCTGTCTCCCCCCTCCCTCCCACCCTTTCCTCTTCTGTCTCCCCCCTCCCTCCCACCCTTTCCTCTTCTGTCTCCCCCCTCCCTCCCACCCTTTCCTCTTCTGTCTCCCCCCTCCCTCCCACCCTTACCTCTTCGTTCTCTCCCTTACCCCTCCTTTCTTCTCTCTCCCCTCTCCCCCCTTGCCTCTTTGGTCTCCCCCCTTGCCTCTTTGGTCTCCCCCCTTGCCTCTTTGGTCTCCCCCTTGCCTCTTTTCGGTCTCCCCCCACCCCACTTTCCTCTTCTCTCTCCCCACCCTGAGCCATAACCTTATTTTTCCTTCCCCCAGGTTGTTTTTTGCAGTTTTTGTTGTCACCGTTCCCTTTACCCGAAAAAATGAAAAATTTAAATTGCAAATGCGATTGAAACAGCATAACCCTGCAATTCTGTCTTTTTTTTGAGGGGGGTTATTTTTATTGCGTTTGTTGTGCGGTAGGAATGGCCACAGAGGCTGATTATCCCCCCCGACGGTGCGACTACAGCACCTCCGGCCTCAGAAGGTTTATTTATGCGGTATTTTAATGGTTAGAAATGTCCAAATTTCTTTTTAGACTTGGGGTGAAATAATTTTGTGTCTTCATAGATTGGAAATTTCCAGACACAAGAAGGAATCTGATTATTCTCTGTCCACATTCTTGCATCGGGGAACTTCTTTCTTTTTTTTGAATATATATAATTTTATATTCCCTGGTTTCTCACCTTTTTTCTTCTCTCGGGGACTTGAGCCTTTTGTCGTCTGTATTCTGAGATCTTGATGCTTGTATTATTATTATTTATTTATTTAGATAGCACCATTAAGGGTGTGTGCACACGCTGCGGATTCTACTGCGGATCCGCAGCGGATTGCACAGTACCTTTATAGCCTATGGAAAATGAAAACCGCAGTGCAGACGCTGCGGAATTTTCCGCACGGATTTGCTGCGGTTTCCAAACCGCAGAAAGAATTGACATGTCAATTCTTTCTGCGGATTCCGCTGCGGTTTGCCATCTGCTCCATTGTAGAGATGGAAAACCGCAGGGCAAACCCGCAGGCTAATCCGCAGGTCTTCTGACCTGCGGATTTTACAAAATCCGCGCTGACAAATCCACAGAGCATTCCGCAGCGTGTGCACGTACCCTAATTCTATGGTGCTGTACATGAGATGGGGTTACATCAAAATACAAATATCACTTACAGTAAACAAACTAACAATCACAGACTGATGCAGAGGGAAGAAGACCCTGCCCTTGCGGGCTTACATTCTACAGGATTATGGGGAAGGAGACAGTAGGTCGGGTTGCAGTAGCTCCAATGGTGAGGTGGCTGCATGGTCATTACAGGTTGTGAGATTTTATGAAGAGATGGGTTTACAGGTTCCATCTGAAGGATCCGAATGTGGTTGATAGTCGGACATGTTGGGGCACAGATTTCCAGAGGATGGGGGATATTCAGGAGAAATCTTTGAGGCAGTTAGGTGAGGAGCAAATAATGTGGAGGAGAGAAGGGAGGACCAGAGATTACCTGAGGAAAGATATTGAGAGACTAGTTTGGAAATTTACGGAGGTGAAAGGGTATGGATGGCTTTGTAGGTCATTGTTAGTAGTTTAAACTGGATACGTTGAGGGAATGGGAGCCAGTAAAGAGATTTGAAGAGGAGCGGAGGAGAGAGATGAATTAGTCGGGCAGCAGAGTTAAGGATGGGCTGGATGGGTGCGAGAGTGTTAGCAGGGAGGCCACAGAAAAGGATGTTGCAATAGTCGAGACGGGAGTTGATTAGGGCATGCACAAGCATTTTAGTAGATTGAGGGTTGAGGAAAGGACGGATTCTGGAAATATTTTTGAGCTGCAGGTGACAGAAGGCGAAGAGAGCTTGGATGTGCGGTTTGAAGGACAGGGCAAAAGTTAAACGAGGCAGCAGATTAGCGGGACAGGGGAAAGTGTGCATTCATTTATAGTGATAGATAGATCAGGTAGGAAAGGTATGCGAGATGGAGGAAAGATGATGAGTTCAGATTTGTCCACATTGAGTTTGAGGAAGCGAGAGGAGAAGGAGGATATGGCTGATACACGCCAGGATTCTGGACAGCAGAGAGGTAGATCTGAGTGCCGTCAGCATACAGGTGGTACTGGAATCCGTGGGACTTTTGAGTTGCCCCAGGCCAAGTGTATAAATTGAGAAGAGTAGGGGTCCTAGAAAAGAGCCTTGGGGACTCCAACAGAGAGAGGATGGGATGAGGAAGTAGTGTGGGAGATGCTGAATGTGCGGTTGTACAGTCATGGCCAAAAGTTTAGAGAATGACACAAATATTATTTTTTACAAAGTCTACTGCTTCATTTTTTCTAATGGCAATTTGCATATACTCCAGAATGTTATAAAGAGTGATCAGCTTAACAGCAATTACTTGCAAAGTCAATATTTGCCTAGAAAATTAACTTTATCCCCCAAAACACATTTCAACATCATTGCAGCCCTGCCTTAAAAGGACCAGCTAACATCGTTTCAGTGATTGCTCCATTAACACAGGTGTGGGTGTTGATGAGGACAGGGCTGGAGATCAATCTGTCATGATTAAGTAAGAATGACACCACTGGACACTTTAAAAGGAGGCTGGTGCTTGGCATCATTGTTTCTCTTCTGTTAACCATGGTTATCTCTAAAGAAACACGTGCAGTCATCATTGCACTGCACAAAAATGGCCTAAGAGGGAAGAGTATCGCAGCTAGAAAGATTGCACCTCAGTCAACAATCTATCGCATCATCAAGAACTTCAAGGAGAGAGGTTCCCTTGTTGCCAAAAAGGCTCCAGGGCGCCCAAGAAAGACCAGCAAGCGCCAGGACCGTCTCTTAAAAGTATTTCAGCTGCGGGATCGGGCTACCAGCAGTGCAGAGCTTGCTCAGAAATGGCATCTGCACGCACTGTGAGGCGGAGACTCTTGGAGCAAGGCCTGGTCTCAAGGAGGGCAGCAAAGAAGCCACTTCTCTCCAGAAAAAACAAACATCATGGACAGACTGATATTCTGCAAGAGGTACAGGGAGTGGACTGCTGAGGACTGGGGTAAAGTCATTTTCTCTGATGAATCCCCTTTTCGATTGTTTGGGACATCTGGAAAACGGCTTATTCGGAGAAGACCAGGTGAGCGCTACCACCAGTCTTGTCTCATGCCAACTGTCAAGCATCCTGAAACCATTCATGTGTGGGGTGGCTTCTCAGCCAAGGGAATGGGCTCTCTCTCAGTCTTGCCTAAAAACACAGCCATGAATAAAGAATGGTACCAGAATGTCCTCCAAGAGCAGTTTGGCGATCAACAATGCCTTTTTCAACATGATGGAGCACCTTGCCATAAAGCAAAAGGTGATAACTAAATGGCTCAGGGAACAAAACATAGAGATTTTGGGACCATGGCCTGGAAACTCCCCAGATCTTAATCCCATTGAGAACTTGTGGTCAATCATCAAGAGACGGGTGGACAAACAAAAACCTTCAAATTCAGACAAAATAAAAGCATTGATTTTGCAAGAATGGACTGCTATCAGTCAGGATTTGATCCAGAAGTTGATTGAGAGCATGCCAGGGAGAATTGCTGAGGTCCTGAAGAAGAAGGGTTAACACTGCAAATATTGACTTGCTGCATTAACTCATTCTAACTGTCAATATAACCTTTTGTTACTCATAATATGATTGCAATTATATTTCTGTATGTGATAAAAACATCTGACAAACACATAAAAACCAAAGGGCAGCAGATCATGTGAAAATATAATATTTGTGTCATTCTCTAAACTTTTGGCCATGACTGTAGAGGTATGAGGAGATCCAGGATAGGGTGAGGTTTTTGATACTAAAGGAGGAGAGGATCTGTAGTAGGAGGCAGTGGTCAACTGTGTCGAAAGCAGAGGACAGGTCTAGAAGGAGGAGTATAGAGTATTGTCCGTTATCTTTGGCTGTAAGTTGGTCCTTAGTAATTTTGGTCAGGGCTGTCTCAGTGGAGTGATGGGGGCGGAAACCAGATTGTAGATTGTCAAAGAGCAAGTTAGATGAGGGGTGGGAGGAAAGTTCAGTGTGGACGTGCTGCTTCAGGAGTTTGGAAGCGAATGGGAGCAGCGATATCTGGTGATAGCTGGACGTGGCTGTTGGATCGAGGGTTGACTTTTTAAGGATAGGCATGATTGTGGCATGTTTGAAAGCTGAAGGGAAAGTACCAGAAGTTAAACATAGGTTGATGAGGTTAGGGACGGGATAAGTGTGGTGATGAGGTTGGAGAGGAGGTGGGATGAGATGGGGTTGAGTGCACAAGTGGTGAGGTGTGATTTAGAGAGGAGACAATTAAGCTCCTCTTCAGTGATGTTTTATAGGGAGGTTATGGGGTTAGGGCATTGGTCTGGTATACAAAGGGGTTGTGGGGGTTGAACAATTGCTTGTATGTAGTGATATGGATCATCTCCCAGGAGGACACAGATGGCAGCGACCTTCAGTGGCTCTGTCTCCTCTGCCATGAGGGTAATTGAGAGTCTTAGGGGATCGGAGCTGGAACACGTGGCTCTGAGATGGTTAAACAACCGTGATCGGAGTTTGGTTCCAGTCTGTGCTTTTGAGGTAGATGTCGGCTGTATGACCCCCCCCCCCCCACACACACACACACACGTCTGGACTTGAAGACCCTGGCACGCAAATACTGTTGAGCCCCCACTTGTGCCTGGTAGATGATCCTGCGCCGACTCACAGGGTGCAGGGTTTTCACTTCTGGAATCTCTTTAAAAGCAACTCCCCAATTTCTCACCTTTTCATTTTCTAGGGAGACAAGAGAATAAAAGATGATGGATGCACAGCGGAAGAAACGTACTGAACGGAAAAGACCTCGCAGCGACAAGAGGAGCTGGGAGTCAGAAAAGGTGGAGGAGAATCCAGCCCCTTCCCTGGACCCCAAATTTGTGGAATATTTCCGACGAGTGAAAGAAACTCTGGAGCAAGACTTTGAATCGGCAGAAAATCTGGGTAAGAAGCCACATTACTAATGCAAACCAGCTCCTCCTCTGTGGTCCTTCCTTCACATCACTGCTGCATCCAGTCGCTATCCTCAGCAGTGACATTTACACATAGTAGAATGTTATAGCTGTGATTGGCTGCAGCGGTCATTTGATGGGTGGACGTGATGTCATCATTGCCAGGGATCCTATTATTTTAACACATTTCCTTCTCTTCCTCCTGGAGTCCATAATAGACAAAGAAATGATCACTCACCGTCAGCACTAGAGATGGATGGCGCTGCTGATGCTATTGTCTCAAACCCCCAGCTGTGTATAGTATTTTTTTCCATTCACTGACAGCAAGCAGCAGTCTTGCACCTTGCAAGGTACTGATAGATGTCAGGATATCGATTTCAAATTCTCCATCTCCTCGCAGCTCTATTCGTCCGGAATGTCTTCAAGGAGGTGAAGGGGAACGAGCGAGCCGTGGCGGCCGACGTTGCTGGGAGCATCACCCTGCAGAAGCTGCTGGCGCACGCATCATCTGCCGAGCTGTGCCAATTTCTGGATGTCCTGAGTAAGAGCTGGCAGACTATATGTTGGCATCGTACCGGATCACACGTGGTTGAGACTGCTCTCCTCCAGTACGAGCGGCTTCAGGGAGCTGAGGAGGAAGATGAGGAGGAAGATGGGAGTGATCCCTGCAGCAGCCTGGACGATCTAATTCTGAGCCTCTGCGCAGAAGTGAAGTGCAAGTTCCTGTCTTACAACCAGAACACACACGGCAGCTTCATCGTACGGACTCTGTTCCAGGTGCTGAGCGGAACCATCCTCAGCAAGGACCCCAGGAAAGCAGGTCAAGGGTCCACAGGTAGACATTTTTTTTTTTTTTATAGTTACAATGTTCTTCCTCCATACTGTTTTTAAATTACGAGCTGAGGTTCTTAGCAAGAAGAGGTATTGAATAGGAAGAAACGCAAAGTAACTAGTCTTTAGTTCCAAAACATCATACAATTACTTGTATGGAACAGCTGCAATAACGCTCATGGCCACTACATATACGCCGTTGTGCCAGTTCTACCATTCACTTGTATGGATTTGCTGCAGTACTGCTCACGGCCACTGCACCATATACGGCACTGATATCACCTGAGTGCAGTGCGTTTGCCGTGGATGACGACAATGGAGGAGATGGACAAATGACTTCCTGCGTCACCTCCACAGCTGTGTTGTGATACTCTGATGTGAGGGGATCGGAGCTCTGACACTTGGGTCACACTCGCAGCAGAGCAGGAGCCGAGTGTCATTAGCAGATTGCATGCGATGGCCCCACCAGTGTGAGCGAGCTCTTTGTATGTCGTCCTTGTCTCTTGCAGTCCGCTCTGAGTTTGACGTGCCGCCCATTTTCCTGCAGGAGTTACAGGAGATGAGTGGATTATTTAAGGGTGACATCGGAGGTGAGTTCATATTGCCTTTTAATGACCAATTCATTTCACTGAGACACACGCCTGACCCTCGCTTTGTGCACTCACCAGTCTTTGCCACCCATGAATTGGCCAGCTTGGGCATGCAGACCGCTCTAGTGGTTCTACACCGGAAGTCGCCTTCTACGTGCGCCGCACTCTGCGATGATGTCATCGGTTACTTGTCCTCCAGGGAGGTCTCAGGCCATGGCCGGTAAGGACTGAGGGAGGGGTGGTGGATGACTCCAGAATGCTGCCATTCTGTATTCTATTGCTTGTACAGCCTTCCAGCTCCTCCTCCTTTTTACACTCCTCCCATGAGGAGCCCAGAAATGTTTTTGGAATCACTAGTGACCTTCCTTTCCTTTTTTTTTTCAGCATCCTCCTAGTTTTCCTGAAGGACGAGACCAGCAGCCGCCTTTTTGAGAAAATTCTGGAAGTTTCTGAGCAGAAGCAGCTGCATCGCCTTTTTAAAGCACAGTTTAAAGGCCAGCTAAGGGAGCTGTCAGCACATCCCATCGCCAACTATACGGTGCAAAAATTGATCAGTGCCATCCAAAGAAAGAAAGTGGTGAGTAATGCCCCTAGTTCCTTCCTTCAGATATGGTATCACAGTGACCACCACTGACTGTCATTTTGCAAGTTTTCTGCCATGTTCGAGGAGCTGTCGCCAGGAATAGAGGACGTTTTGGCCAAAGGTCACATGGGGATTGTCACAACCCTGGCAGAGGGTTGCAAGAGACTGGAAAGTCACCAGGAGGAGCTCGTCACCCTTCTCATGGAGGTAGGTGCCCCCTACAATTGTGCATCATTGTACTCTAATATCATACAATGCAAATAAATATTCTCAACCTCTCCCAGGCCTTCCACTGTGCTGCGCCGACCTCCCGCCAAATCTCCTGTGTACTGCTATTCCTGTCTCTACTGACCTACGAGATTTACTACAAGATCGAGGAAGAGAAGGAACGCTCTGAGCATAAAGTAAAATCCCATTTACTTCACTTATCTCTTCAATTCAAACTTATGACTGTAGAGGACAGTATTATAGTAGTTATATTCTTGTACGTAGGGACAGTAGTTATATTCTTGTACGTAGGGACAGTATTATAGTAGTTATATTCTTGTACATAGGAGCAGTATTATAGTAGTTATATTCTTGTACATAGGAGCAGTATTATAGTAGTTATATTCTTGTACATAGGGGCAGTATTATAGTAGTTATATCCTTGTACATAGGGGGCAGTATTATAGTAGTTATATTCTTGTACATAGGGGCAGTATTATAGTAGTTATATCCTTGTACATAGGGGGCAGTATTATAGTAGTTATATTCTTGTACATAGGAGCAGTATTATAGTAGTTATATTCTTGTACATAGCAGCAGTATTATAGTAGTTATATTCTTGTACATAGGAGCAGTATGATATTTATATTCCTGTACATAGGGAGCAGTATTATAGTAGTTATATTCTTGTACATAGGGGCAGTATTATTGTAGTTATATTCTTGTACATAGGGGGCAGTAATATAGTAGTTTTATTCTTGTCCATAGGGGACAGTATTATAGTAGTTATATTCTTGTACATAGGAGCAGTATGATATTTATATTCCTGTACATAGGAGCAGTATTATAGTAGTTATATTCTTGTACCGTATGTATAGAGGAAGTATAGACAGTATTATAGTAGTTATATTCTTGTACATAGGGGCAGTATTATAGTAGTTATATTCTTGTACATAGAGGGCAGTATTATAGTAGTTATATTCTTGTACATAGGAGCAGTATTATAGTAGTTATATTCTTGTAGATAGAGGGCAGTATTATAGTAGTTATATTCTTGTACATAGGAGCAGTATTATAGTATATTCTTGTACATAGGGAGCAGTATTGTAGTTATGTTCTTGTACATAGGGGCTGTAGTATGGTAGTTATGTTCTTGTACATAGGGGATGTAGTATGGTAGTTATATTCTTGTACATAGGGGCAGTATTATAGTAGATATATTCTTGTACATAGGGGGCAGTATTATAGGAGCAGTACTATACAAGTAATACTTTTCAGGATAACCCGGATGTGAAGCTGCAGTCTGTCACCTACCATGGCTCCATATTACTCCAACACCTCCTCCATTTTGAAAATCCCACTATAGTGCTGCATAGCATGGGGAATATGACTGAAGCAGACCTTCACACCGTAGCTTGTAGCCCAGCCGGCAGCCACATATTTGATGTCCTGCTTGATGGTTCCAACATTTCAAAAAAACAGAAGAAGAAAATTCTACGAAAGTTAAAGGTACATTTACACTTATAGTTCAGGACCTATGCCCAATATTTTGTTTTGGAGTCCAGTAATGTCCTATTGTCCACTTGGCGGGAATTCCTTATCGCCGTTCCTTTTCTTCATTTATCCACCTTAGGCTCACTGCATGGAGCTGGCATGTAACAAGTATGGAAGCCGAGTGTTGGACCGTGTATGGAACACCTCCACCATGGGAGTGAAAGAGGAGATCGCTCAGAAACTCGGTGAGATTTGCCCATTTCCCATAAGGGATTTGTCCAGTCTTATAAAGTTTAATCACAGACTGATAGAAAGTTTTGCAACTTTTGCAATTTTTCTTTCTTGTTGACAGTTATAAGACTCCGGGAGCTGCAGAATGACCCCATCGGACATCACATCGCCAGAAACTTTGCTCTAAATCACTTTGTGAAGAGGCGGAAAGTTTGGGAAGAGCACCAGCAAGTGGCGAAAAAGCGGCGCAAAATGTTTGCCGACATCCTGGAGGACTGAGAAGATTAGCAGCTGAGGAACCTTCCTTGGTGTCCATGAGTTGCCGCCTCTCGCCCATCAGTCATGGTGACCTCTTGGCCAATATCTGGGGTCTTGGGATGTGGCTGTTCTTTGTTAATGACCCAGTCAGTGTGGATCCTTAATTGAGAACTGTGACAATCTCTCCTCCACACACCCCACTTTATTGGGTTCCGGTCCTGGATCACAGTGGCGAACACCACCACTATGGACTATTACAGGTTTATCCACAATTTCATTCAGATGTTTCTAATCCCCAAATCTTCTCAACTGTATATAGCATTCCCAATAAGTCATTTTATAAACTTTCAAAATTGTGTAATTAAGTTTACTTCCCATAAAAGAGGCCCTTTCT
Source organism: Dendrobates tinctorius (assembly GCF_039654945.1). Taxonomy (NCBI): domain Eukaryota; kingdom Metazoa; phylum Chordata; class Amphibia; order Anura; family Dendrobatidae; genus Dendrobates; species Dendrobates tinctorius. Next base: position 52,182,257 of record NW_027361687.1, on the reverse strand, counting down.
TGCGCATTACAAAGGTGAATAGTATTTTCTGAAATCTTACTCCTAGTCTGAGAGCTGATCACTTGAAGTTACAGGCCCAAAGCCTGAGGCTGCCACTACTGAGAGATTCTGATGAGAGCACGACTCCTGTCAGGTGCACTGTTGTTTTTTCTCTCACCCATGACCGCACTACTGAGAGAGGGGATCCGCCTTTCATGAACAGGAAACCTACAGGATAAAAGGGTGGCGCATCTCCCACACATCAGTTGGTTTTCTGTCCTTGATGGGGGAACCTTGTATCGGGGCATACCTGAAGAAAAGAAGACGCGGCATCAGTGGTTGTTCCCAAACCTGGCAATTGGTTCAGGTAGTGATCCCTTCCCTGCCTCGGCTGCTGCAGTGGTCCTGAAGCACCACAGTGAGTCCGGAGGGGCCTTCAGTAGTGATCGGGAACAAGCAGCGTCACCACGCTCATTGGATTGCCGACTTCTGCGAGTTTCAAGTAGCGCACGTGCCAGGAGGTGCAGCAGCAGGGGAGTCCCCAAACAGCTCAGCGACGATGTGGCAGTGGCCGCTCGGAAGGAGGAGCAGAACCACACAGCAGAACCCAGTGCTCCTGCAAGGTGGACGAATCCTCCTTCTCCAGAGGGGATCTATCAGCTATGATTCCTCCTCCGAATCCGGTACCCTTAATTACCTCCGAGTGGTAAGTGATTTTCGTGAGGGTTCACTTTGTTATGGGGTCCTGTTTCATGTCATTCTACAAGGTGGGCCATTTATATGGATACACCTAAATAAAATGGGAATGGTTGGTGATATCAACTTCCTGTTTGTGGCACATTAGTATTTGGGAGGGGGGAAACTTTTCAAGATGGGTGGTGACCATGGTGGCCATTTTGGATCCAACTTTATTTTTTTCAAGGGGAAGAGAGTCTTGTGACACATAAGCCTTATTGAGAATTTCACAAGAAAAACAATGGTGTGCTTGGTTTTAACGTAACTTTATTCTTTCATGAGTTATATACAAGTTTATGACTACTTATAAAATGTGTTCAAAGTGCTGCCCATTGTGTTGGATTGTTAATGCAACCCTCTTCTCCCACTCTTGACACACTGATCGCAACACCGCAGAAGAAATGCTAGCACAGGCTTCCAGTATAAGTTGTTTCAGATGCTGCACATCTCGTATCTTCACAGCATAGACATTTGCCTTCAGATGACCCCAAAGATAAAAGTCTAAGGGGGTCAGATCGGGAGACCTTGGTGGCCATTCAACTGGTCCACGACGACCAATCCACTTTCCAGGAAACTTCATGTAGGAATGCTCGGACCTGACACCCATAATTGATGGTATGGTGTGGTATATGGGGTACAAAGATAGTGGGGCCATTCTTCATCAATGGTAACCTCAATGCCACTGGATAGCTAAAATTGCTACATGATGATGTGTTGCCCTCTTTATGCATTGAAGATGGCACGTTCCCTGAGTTTTTCCAGCAATATGGTGCACCACCACATTATGGGTGTCAGGTCCGAGCATTCCTACAAGGAATCTGACCCCCTTAGACTAGCATTTCTTCTGCGGTGTTGCCATCAGTGTATCAAGAGTGGGAGAAGTGGGTTGCATTGACAATCCAACACAATGGGCAGCACTTTGAACACATTTTATAAGTGGTCATAAACTTGTAAATAACTCATGAAAGAATAAAGTTACGATAAAATCAAGCACACCACTGTTTTTCTTGTGAAATGCTCAATAAGTTTGATGTGTCACATGAAACTCTTCCCATTGGAAAAAATAAAGTTGGATCCAAAATGGCCGACTTCAAAATGGCCGCCAGGGTCATCACCCATCTTGAAAAGTTTCTCCCTCTCCATATACTAGTGTGCCACAAACAGAACGTTGATATCACCAACCATTCCCATTTTATTTAGGTGTATCCATATAAATGGCCCACCATGTATTGTCAGGGGAAGAAATGCATAATATAATAAATTTTATTTCTATAGCGCCGACATATTCCGCAGCACTTTACATTTCGGAAATGCATAGTGCAGTCCAAGCACAGGGCGTGTGTGCTCTGTAATGAAGAGTTGGCACATTCGTGGGAGAAGAGACTTTCAGTCTTGTATTGAACACACATTATGTGATGAGTACTCCTTATTTGACCTCTGAGTTGAGATCTTTTATGAGGGCGAGGTTAAAAACTCCCTAAAATCCCTGTCTCAAAGAGAAGAGAGGGACAGGCGAAGCATGAAATCTAGGAGGTTGTCTCCTGAGTCAGCAGAGGTTGAAGATGGAGTTTTAGTATCTTCCTCTACAACTTCGTCATTGGATGAGGATATGGCAGGACCTCACTGGATTCCTATAGAGGAGACAGATAAGCTAATTAACCCCTTGGAGACGAAGTCTGTTTTCACCTTGATAACTAGGGCAATTTTTACAATTCTGACCACTGTCCCTTTATGAGGTAATAACTCTGGAACGCTTCCATGGATCCCGGTGATTCTGACATTGTTTTCTCATGACATATTGTACTTCATGTTAGGGGTAAAATTTCTTTGATCTGACTTATTTGTGGAAAAACAAATTTGGCGAAAATTTTTAAACTTTTAATTTTTATGCTCTTAAAATACAGAGCTGTCACATAAAATACTTAATAAATAACATTTCCCACATGTCTATTTTAAATCAGCACAATTTTGGAAACAAAATCTTTTTGTTAGGAAGTTATAAGGGTTAAAATTTGACCAGCGATTTCTCATTTTTACAAAAAAATTTGCTAAACCATTTTTTTTTTTTTTTTTTTTTTTTTACAAACCACCTCCCATTTAAAGTGACTTTGAGGGACCTATATGACAGAAAATACCCCAAAATGACACCATTCTAAAATTTACACCCCTCAAGGTGCTCAAAACCACATTCAAAAAGTTTATTAACCCTTCGGGTGCTTCACAGTAATTTTTGGAATGTGGAAGGAAAAAATAAATATTTACTTATCTTTCACAAAAATTTTCCTTTAGACCTATTTTTTTCTTTTTTTTTTTTTTTTCGCAAGGGTAAGGCTAGTTTCACACTAGCGTTTATTCCACGCAGCACACGGCGCCGCTAAGCCCCGCCCCCTGCCGGCTCCCTGTCCGCCCCATCCGGTCATTGCCGTGCGCTAGAAGGATTTTGGCGTGCGCTGCGCACTTTTGAAGGTGCGCCCGTGTGCGCCGAACGCAGCATGTTGCATTTCGGCGCGCTCGGCACACCTTCAAAAGTGCGAAGCGCACACCAAAATTCTACTAGCGCACGGCCAGCACACGATCTGCGCACCCTGTGCTTAAGATGGGGTGCGCAGATCGCTTGCGTCCATGTGCGATAGTAGGCGGCGATGACCGGATAGGGCGGGCAGGGAGCCAGCAGGGGGCGGGGCTCAGAGCCGCGTGTGCGCTGCGTGGAATAAACGCTAGTGTGAAACTAGCCTAACAGGAGAAAATGGACCATACACTTTGTTGTGCAAATTCTTCTGAGCTTGCCGATACCCCATATATGGGGAAAATCTACTGTTTTGGCGCACAGCAGGGCTTAGAAGGGCAGGAGCACCATTTCATTTATTGAATGTAAAATTTGCTGGAATAATTAGCGGACACCATGTCACGTTTGAAGAGCCCCTGATGAGCCTAAACAGTGGAAACCACCAACAAGTGACACTATTTTGGAAACTAGATCCCATAAGGAACTTATCAAGATGTGTATTGAGCACCTTGAACCAACGGGTGCTTCACAGAAGTTTATAACGTTAAGCCGTGAAAATAAAAAATCAAATTTTTCCACAATTTTTTTTTAGCTACAAATTTTTGTAGTATTTTCACAAGGGCAAAAGGAGAAAATGGACCCCAAAGTTTGTTGTTCAATTTCTCCTGAGTTCACCGATACCCCATATGTGGTCAAAAACTACTTTTGAGGCACAGTGGAAAGCTCAGAAGGGAAGTAGCGCCATATTACAGTGCAGATTTTGCTGCACTTGTTGAGGGTGCCATGTCACATTGGCAGAGCCCCTGAGGTGCCAGAACAGCAGAACTCCCCATAAGTGACCCCATTTTTCCAATTAAACCTCTCAATGAATTCATCTAGGGGTGCAGTGATTATATTGACACCACAGGTGTGTCACAAACACATACCATTGGGCAGTGAAGAAAAAATAATTTACCACCAAGATTGTGTGTTAGCCCCAAGTTTTACATTTTCACACTGGGAAATGGGTAAAAATGGCACCAACATTTGTCCCACATTATTTTCTGAATGTAGAAATACCCCATATGTGGCTGTACAGTACTACTTAGCCATACGGACTGACTTGGGTGGGATAGAGCCTCCTGGAGCGCAGATTTTCCTAGTCTAGTTTGTGGATTCCATATAAAGAGCCCCTAAGTCCTAGAAAAGCAGAATCCCCCCTCAAGTGACCCCATTTTGGAAATTATAACCCCTTTGGGAATTTATCTACAGATGTAGTGATGATTTTGACTCCATGAGTGTTTTCCAGAAACAAGCAGCAGTGAATGTTGCTGAGTGAAAATTGCAAAATGCTGTTGTAGTGAACTGTAGTGACCAGTACATTATGCCCAACTCATGATTTTGGAGTTATTTTCATACAGAAATGCCAAATGTGGGAGCTATATGTGGTTTATGCACACTGGGGCTCAGAAGGGGGGGGATTAGGATTTGGGAGCGGAGAATTTGCTGAATTTCTTTTGGCTGGTGAGGACCCATTTTGCTTTTCCAGAGCCTTTGTGCTACCAGTAACGTGGAAGCCCCTTATATTTTTGTTATTAGATGACAGATCTGAGTAAGGACTTGCTTTTTTTGTCGATTGAGTGGAAGCAATTTTATTGGAAACATTTTACATAACATTTTGGTTCACAGTTATCCGGCACACTACGCTGAGCACTTATTTTGGGGTTTCCATCTAAATCTCTGAGTGACGTGATACAGATGAAACCCTCGATGGATCCATTCACTTTAGTGAGGCAGACGCGCTGCTGGGTCTTCCACACGTGCTGCCGCCCACCACAAGGTAAAACAGCTGTGACACCTAGCCTATGTTATTGTTAACAAACCGCTGTTGGAGGCAGGGATATTAGCATATATGGTCGCATGTATTTTAGGCCAGCTTGGTCTGGTGTTTAATTTGCATACTTTGCTAGTATATGTGGATGAAGTAGTGCTCTATCACCATTAATTCTATTGCCCTATGGTAATAATGTTACTGGGAATGCCCAGATCTGTTCATTAAACACAGGCGGTTTGGTAGCCATTAGCCATAGATGTCTTTCTTGTGTGGGACATGCCACGGTGTAGATTGGTGGATTAAATGTGACCAGTTTATATAATAAACACACACTGTGTGTCACCTAGTGTTAATCTAATTGTAGATAGCATTTGAAAAAGTGGATAGTCACAAAAAATTTGACCCAATCTTCTCAGCGGTATAAGACCACACAAGTAAAGATATGGGGTGGTCATAATACGTAAGATATGAGAGATATAATATAAACAGTTCATTGTGGAGACTCATAGGCCGGCGCGCAATTTTTGCACGAGTGCACTTTTTGCTTGTTTGCACATGTTCCCCACATTGTTCCTTTTCCTGTCTTAGTTTTTTCTAATAAAGTAACCTTTATAAATACATGGATCTATGGTCGTTTGTGGTTTTCCACACCTCCGTACTATAGTGAGGCAGCAGAGTTACTCTAGACTCCATCTGGCCTCTGTTCCACAGTGTCCTTCTTTTAAGAAGTGCATAAAACTGTGGCCGACAGCGCTTTTATGCAATCCTAAAAGATGGACACCTCCGGATCACAGGTCAGACGGTATCCACAGTGCCTCCAACTGCCTGATTATAGGGCAGTTCTGTCTGAATCACATATTTCAGAGATTTACATGGAAGCCCCGGTGTAAGCGCCCAGCACAGAGCGCAGGATAAATTTGCGCCGAGCCTAACTGCGATCTTTAGGAGGCAGAATGAAAAAACAGCATGGGAAGAATTGGTTTTATTTATTTTTTACGCCGTTCCTCATGTGGTTTAAGTGATTAGGTGACTTTATTCTTCGGGTTGGTGCAATTTCAACGATACCAGATTTATATTGGATTTTTATGTTTGGCTGCTGTCACACACTAAAAGATGCTTTTTATAGGGAAAACAAGTTTTTGTGACACCATATTTTGAGAACTGTAATTTTTCCATGTTTCGGCCGACAGTCATGTTACGGCTTGTTTTTTGCGGAACAAGCTGAAGTTTCTATTGGTACCATTTTTGGGCACATGACATTTTTTTGATCACCTTCTATCCCAATTTTTGGGAGACAGAATGAACAAAAACCAGCGATTCAAGATTTTTTTTTTTAATTTTTTTTTTTATATCGTTCCGTGTGTGATAAAATTGGTAAGACAGCTTTATTTTTTGGGTCAGTACGATTACAGCAATACCTCATTTGGTTTTTTTTTATGTTTTGGCGCTTTTACACAACAAAAATTTTTTAGAGAAAAAATAACCATTTTTTCCATCGCTTTAACCATAACCTTTTATTTTTCTGCTGTTGGAGCTGTATGGGTGCTTGTTTTTTGCGGGACAAAATGACGTTTTCAGCTGTACCATTTTTATTTACACCTGTCATTTTGATCGGATTTTATTGCACTTTTTGTTCGGTGGTATGATGATAAAGGATTGTTTTTGCCTTGCTTCTTTATTTTTTGATGGTGTTCACGGAAGGGGTTAACTAGTGGGACAGTTATAGAGTAAGTCGTTACGGACGTGGCGATACCAAATGTGTACTTTTATTGTTTTTTTTTTATTATTTACATTAATGTATTGGCAAAAAAAATTTTTTTTCCCTTTGGGGATTTTTAAAAAAAATATTTTTATACATTAATTTTTTAACTTTTTTACATTGCCCCATATTACTATATTACATCAGATCAATTATCTGATACTCTGCACTGCAGAATATCAGATCAGGATGTGACAGGCAGGGAGGGAGGTATGCCAGCACCTGCTCTCAGGCCCGGAAGGACCCCGCGGCCATCTTGGTGCCGGGGGTCTCCATGGAGACCTTCAGAACAACACTATCGCATTGCGTCGTTCTCATGGGATCGCGTAGGGAGCCCTCTCCCTGCGCGATGCTTCTCTATGCCACTGTCACTACTGACAGCGGCATCAGAGGGGTTACATGTCCGCGATCGGTGCTAGCACCGACCGTGGGCATTGCCGTGGCGTGTCAGCTGTAACATACAGCTGACACCTGCACATGATCGCCGCGGCGCTCAGCGTAAGGCTGCACTATCGCTGCGCCATACTAGTACTGCTCTTGGCACAAACGCACCTCCCGAATAGCAGTACTAGTACGGTGCATGTCGCAAAGGGGTTAAAGTGGTTAGATCCATAATGGGTAAGGTTGATCCAAAGCCAGCAAAATTATAGGCTCATCTAGGAGATACAGTTGTGGCCAAAAGTATTGACACCCCTGCAATTCTGTCAGATAATATTCAGTTTCTTCCTGAAAATGATTGCAAACACAAATTCTTTGGTATTATCTTCATTTAATTTGTCTTAAATGAAAAAACACAAAAGAGAATGAAGCAAAACATTGATCATTTCACACAAAACTCCAAAAATGGTCCAGACAAAAGTATTGGCACCCTCAGCCTAATACTTGGTTGCACAACCTTTAGCCAAAATAACTGCGACCAACCGCTTCCGGTAACCATCAATGAGTTTCTTACAATGCTCTGCTGGAATTTTAGACCATTCTTCTTTGGCAAACTGCTCCAGGTCCCTGATATTAGAAGGGTGCCTTCTCCAAACTGCCATTTTTAGATCTCTCCACAGGTGTTCTATGGGATTCAGGTCTGGACTCATTGCTGGCCACCTTAGAAGTCTCCAGTGCTTTCTCTCAAACCATTTTCTAGTGCTTTTTGAAGTGTGTTTTGGGTCATTGTCCTGCTGGAAGACCCATGACCTCTGAGGGAGACCCAGCTTTCTCATCCTGGGCCCTACATTATGCTGCAAAATTTGTTGGTAGTCTTCAGACTTCATAATGCCATGCACACGGTCAAGCAGTCCAGTGCCAGAGGCAGCAAAGCAACCCCAAAACATCAGGGAACCTCTGCCATGTTTGACTGTAGGGACCGTGTTCTTTTCTTTGAATGCCTTTTTTTTCTCCTGTAAACTCTGTATGTTGATGCCTTTGCCCAAAAAGCTCTACTTTTGTCTCATCTGATCAGAGAACATTCTTCCAAAATGTTTTAGGCTTTTTTCAGGTAAGGTTTGGCAAACTCCAGCCTGGCTTTTTTATGTCTCGGGGTAAGAAGTGGGGTCTTCCTGGGTCTCCTACCATACAGTCCCTTTTCATTCAGACGCCGACGGATAGTACGGGTTGACACTGTTGTACCCGTGGGCTGAAGGGCAGCTTGAACTTGTTTGGATGTTAGTCGAGGTTCTTTATCAAACATCCGCACAATCTTGCGTTGAAATCGCTTGTCAATTTTTCTTTTCCGTCCACATCTAGGGAGGTTAGCCACAGTGCCATGGGCTTTAAACTTCTTGATGACACTGCGCACGGTAGACACAGGAACATTCAGGTCTTTGGAGATGGACTTGTAGCCTTGAGATTGCTCATGCTTCCTCACAATTTGGTTTCTCAAGTCCTCAGATAGTTCTTTGGTCTTCTTTCTTTTCTCCATGCTCAATGTGGTACACACAAGGACACGGGACAGAGGTTGAGTCAACTTTAATCCATGTCAACTGGCTGCAAGTGTGATTTAGTTATTGCCAACACCTGTTAGGTGCCACAGGTAAGTTACAGGTGCTGTTAATTACACAAATTAGAGAAGCATCACATGATTTTTCGAACAGTGCCAATACTTTTGTCCACCCTCTTTTTTTATGTTTGGTGTGGAATTATATCCAACTTGGCTTTAGGACAATTCTTTTTGTGTTTTTTCATTTAAGACAAATTAAATGAAGATAATAACAAAGAATTTGTGTTTGCAATCATTTTCATGAAGAAACTGAGTATTATCTGACAGAATTGCAGGGGTGTCAATACTTTTGGCCACAACTGTATCATAGTCCAGGAGGTTTGAGCAGGGGACTAAAAAGGTAGTTTCGTCCAACGTGAAAGAACTACTAGCAGTGGAGCAGACTATAAGGAAGCTGTCATTGCATCTTCAAGGTCACCATGTAAGAATCCTTTCGGTCAATCGGGTAGTAGTGGTGGCCTATATAAATCAGGGAGGAACCAGTCCAGACCTGTGATGGAGGTGGCAAGACACATTTTTTAAGTAGCAGTGGATCATCTTTCACTAACAGCTCTCCACAGAAAGGGCAAAAAAAAACTTTACAGCAGACTTTCTAAGCCAGAATCGGCTAAAACAGTGAGAATCGGTTGGTTTTCAGCAGATTGTGAGAATGTGGGGCGTCCCCCAGACATAGACCTGTTTGCGAAAAGACAGAACACGAGGGTGAAAGATTTTTGTTCCCTAGATTCTCCCCCCCCCCCGTGGGATTTGAATCTTATCCTGACATCTCTGATTAGTTCTCCATTTGAGCCCTTGGAAATCAACATCACTCAAGGTTATCATTAACCTGTACCTGCATGTATGTGGCATTTTCTGATGAAGTCATTGTTCTGCCTATTCATGTGCAGCAAGACATTTCTCAGGTGCTGTTCCAGCTATGGCCATTAGATGTCATAGTTGCCCTTCTCTTTCCTGTTAATGGATTTAGAATCCTTTTCCCTTAAAGGGAACCTGTCACCCCCTCCAGGCGATTTTAAGTAAAAGAGCCACCTTGTGCAGCACTAATGCTGCATTCTGTCAAGGTGGCTCTTTTATTTAGGGTACCTTCCACCGCAGAAATAATCTTTTTTTAAAACTGGTCAGACATACCTGATATTTGACAGGGGGGGCAGGTCTTTCCCCATCTGACCGAGCCACCTTGACAGAATGCAGCATTAGTGCTGCACAAGGTAGCTCTTTTACTTAAAATCACCTGGAGGGGGTGACAGGTTCCCTTTAATGGTTAATCTGTTGAGAACCGCCCCTTCTTCCTTCCGGGGTCAGCAACATGTAGCCATTTCTGCCAGATCTCTGAGGAACTCACATGTGCTCAGCTCCCTGCAGGATCGCTGCTTATATCAAGCGGATTCCGGTGCGGTTTTAATGCAGTTATGTAATATACGTTATGCATCTGTGTTAGCTGGCCATAGTGTATGCCCCATGATATTTGCAATGCATTTCCAGTTCCTTGTAATGCTCTTACTCTGCATCTAGTTATATGCATTTCTGTTCAGTTAGCACAGTGCTAGCAGCCTAAGTTTGTTTCACTGCATTGTATGTTGTATTGCTCTGTATAATGCATGTTACTGATAGAATAGCACTCTGTATCACTGCTTTACTGCTATGATAGCACCTTGTGTATTGCTGTGATATTATCTGCTAGCACTGACGTATTGTCTGTTTCTTTTAGTTTTTACCCGATATCATCCACATTGTGTACAATAACCTCTGATATCATCTACTGTGTTCACCAATCTCATCTACTATTCCATCTGTTATCATCTCTCAATGTTGTCCATATCATCCTAATAAATATAGACTTAAGGGCCTGTCACAATAAGCGATATCGCTAGCAATATCGCTAAAACGTCACTGGTTTTTGTGACGCTGCAGCGATATTGCTAGCGATATCGCTGTGTCTGATACTTGCCTCCGACCGCTCCCCTGCTGGTTATCGCTGATCGCGCGAGAACGTCCTGGACCGTTTCTCGTCGTCAGCTTCCTGCTGTGGAGACGAGCGAAGTGTGGATGCGGGCGGGAGGACGTCAGGATCGCCTAGTGTGACAGGTAAGTAGCGACCCCCGTCCCCTGCGATGTCGCTGGTGAGATCTGCCTGTGTGGCAGCTCACTAGCGACCACTTAGCGATGCACCAGCGATCCTGACTGCGTCATGTCGCTGGTCGGGATCGCTGGTGCATCGCTAAGTGTGACAGTCCCTTTAAGCATCCATACAGTCTTGTTACTGGGAGTGGATGAAGGGTTTAGCCGTATGCTGGATTCCACACAGCGTCATACGTGGAAGAAGGCAGAACAGTCATTGTACTTAAAAACGCATCGAATAAACCTCACTTCAGTACGTGAATATTTCCGGATCTTCAGTTATTCGGCGCCGCAGATAATCTCCACGCTTTCCCATGATTTTCTAGCACTTGTGGATGAGCACGCCTTTGGTTCTGGTGCCAGGTCATGCAGTGTTTGAGTATTATGATGTTGATGTTTGAATTGTTATAACCATTGGAGGTCCCCTCGTGCCCTGTAAACCAGGGTTCCCCAACTCCAGTCCTCAAGGCGCACCAACAGATCATGTTTTCAGGATATCCTTTGTATTGCACAGGTGATGCAATTATCACCTGAGCAATACACTACATTCAGACTTTTGCTATGGGGCCCAATGATTTCTATGTACGCCCCTGTCGGCAGCTATTGGTAGATGTTATGTCACCGGCACTGCTCACCTGACAAGGAAGTGAGCGGAGCCTGATTATAGCTTTAACATGTCATACAGAATTTTTGCACAGCTTATGCTGCATGCTTTGCCACTGATAACAGTTTAACCTCTTAAATGCTGCTATCCAGTGTTAAAGTGGCGTTTAACCCCTTCACCCCCAAGGGTTGTTTGCACGTTCATGACCGGGCCAATTTTTACAATTCTGACCACTGTCCCTTTATGAGGTAATAACTCTGAAACGCTTCCATGGATCCCGGTGATTCTGACATTGTTTTCTCGTGACATATTGTACTTCTTGTTAGTGGTAAAATTTCATTCATATAACTTACATTTATTTGTGAAAAAAAAACGGAAATTTGGGGAAAATTTTGAAAATTTTCGCAATTTTCCAACTTTGAATTTTTATGCCCTTAAATCACAGAGATATGGCACACAAAAAACTTAAGTAACATTTTCCACGTGTTTAGTTTGCATCAGCACAATTTTGGAACCAAAATTTTTTTTTTTGTTAGGAAGTTATAAAGGTTAAAAGTTGACCAGCGATTTCTCATTTTTACAACACCATTTTATTTTTACGGACCACATCACATTTGAAGCCACTGTGAAGGGTCTATATGATAGAAAATACCCAAAAGTTGACACCATTCTAAAAACTGCACCCCTTAAGGTGCTCAAAACCACATTCAAGAAGTTTATTAACCCTTCAGGTGCTTCACAGGAATTTTTTAAATATTTAAAAAAAAAATGAACGTTTTAACTTTTTTTCACAAAAAAAATAATTCAGGTTCAATTTTTTTTATTTTACCAAGGGTAAAAGGAGAAATTGGACTCAAAGTTATTGTGCAATTTGTCCTTAGTACGCTGATACCTGATATGTGGGGGGGAACCACTGTTTCGGCGCATGACAGAGCTCAGAAGGGAAGGAGCGCCTTTTGACTTTTTCAGTGCAAAATTGGCTGGAATTCTGATCGGACGCCATGTCACGTTTGGAGAGCTGATGTACCAAAACAGTGGAAACCCCCCACAAATGACACCATTTTGGAAACTAGACCCCCCCAAGGAACTTATCTAGATGTTTGGTGAGAGCTTTGAACCCCCAAGGGCTTCACAGAAGTTTATAACATACAGCTGTACAATTATAAAATCATATTTTTTCCACAAAAATTATCTTTTCACCCTCAATTCTTACTTTCCCAAGGGTAACGGGACCCTAAAAGTTATTGTGCAATTTGTCCTGAGTACGCTGATACCCCATATGTGGGGGTAAACCACTATTTGGGCGCATGGCAGAGCTCGGAAGCGAAGCAGCGCCATTTGACTTTTTTGGCTGGAATTGAGATCGGACACCATGTCGCGTTTGGAAAGCCCCTGATGTACCAAAACAGTGAAAACCCCCCACAAATGACACCATTTTGGAAACTAGACCCCCCTAAGGAACTTATCTAGATGTGAGGTGAGCACTTTGAACCCCCAAGGGCTTCACAGAAGTTTATAATGCCCGGGTGTGAAAATAAAAAAATCGTATTTTTTCCACAAACATGATCATTTAGTCCCCAATTTTTTTATTTTCCCAAGGGTACAAGGAGAAATTGGACCCCAAAAGTTGTTGTCCAATTTGTCCTGAGTACCCTGATACCCCATATGTGGGAGAAAACTACTGTATGGGCCCACGTCTGGGCTCGGAAGGGAAGTAGTGACGTTTTGGAATGCAGACTTTGATGGAATGGTCTGAGGGTGTCATGTTGCCTTTGGAGAGCCCCTAATGTACCTAAACAGTGGAAACCCCCCACAAATGACCCCATTTTGGAAATTAGACCCCCTAAGGAACTTATTTAGATGCGTGGTGAGCACTTTGAAACCCCAAGGGCTTCACAGAAGTTTATAACGCCTGGGCGTGAAAATAAAAAAAATCCTATTTTTTTACCACAAAAATGATATTTTTGCCCCCAATTTTTTATTTTCCTAAGGGTAACAGGAGAAATTGGACCCCAAAAGTTGTTTTGCAATTTGTCCTGAGTACGCTGATACCCTATATATGGGAGTAAACCACTCTTTGGGCGCATGGCAGAGCTTGGAAGGGAAGGAGCACCATTTGACTTTTTCAGCACAGAATTGGCTGGAATTGAGATCAGACGCCATGTTGCATTTGGAGAGCACCTGATGTGCCCAAACAGTGGAAACCCCCAATTCTAACTCCAACCCTAACCCCAACACACCCCTAACCCTAATCTCAGCCCTAACCCTAGCCCCAACCCTAGCCCTAACCCTAATGGGAAAATGGAATTAAATACATTTTCTTTTAATTTTATTATTTTTCCCTAACTAAGGGGGTGATAACGGGGGGTTTGATTTACTATTTATAGCGGGTTTTTATGTTTGGCAGCTGTCACATGCTAAAAGACGCTTTTTATTGTAAAAATAGTTTTTGCATCACCACATATTGAGAGCTAGAATTTTTCCATATTTTGACCCACCGAGTCATGTGAGGTCTTATTTTTTGCGGGACGAGTTGACGCTTTTATTGGTATCATTTTCGGGCACACAACATTTTTTGATCGCTTTTTATTCCGATTTTTGGGACGCAGAATGAACAAAAACCAGCGTTTCATGAATTTCTTTTGGGGGGGGTGCGTTTACACCGTTCCGCCTGCGGTAAAATTGATAAAGCGGTTTTATTCTTCGGGTCAGTATTGTTACAGCGATACCTCATTTATGTCTTTTTTTATGTTTTGGCGCTTTTATGCAATAAAAACTATTTTATATAAAAATTATTTTTGCATCGCTTTATTCTGCGAGCTATAACTTTTTTATTTTTTCGCTGATGACGCTGTGTGGCAGCTCGTTTTTTGTGGGACAAGATGATGTTTTCAGCGGTACCATGGATATTTATATGCGTCTTTGATCGCGCGTTATTGCACTTTTTGTTCGGCGGTATGATAAATCATTATTTTTTGCTTCGTTTTTTATTTTTATTTTTTAAGGGGTTCGCTAAAGGGGTTAACTAATGGGACAGTTTTATAGGGCAGGTCGTTATGGACGCGGCAAAACCAAATATGTGTACTTTTATTGTTTTGTTTTTTTTATTTCCAAAAAATGAATTTATTAGGGAATATTTTTTTTTTTTTATTTAGCGATTTTTTTTTTTAATTTTTTTTTAAATTATTTTTGCACTTTTTTTTTTTTTTAACTTTATTATGTTGTCCCAGGGGGGACATCACTGTCCTGTGACAGATTGCTGATCTGTCACATCACAGATCACTGTGACAGATCAGCAATCTGTCACAGGCAGTGTGCAGGTTTCCTCCTTGCCTGCGCTTTGCAGGCACTGAGGAAGCCAGCTCCTGCAGGCCCCCGAAGGTCCCCATCGCCATCTTGGATTCGGGCCCGGGGATCTGCAGGGAAAGAGTCCCCCGCAGCAGTGCTGCACATTGCGCTGCTGTGGGGGGCTCAGGGAAGCACGGAGGGAGCCCCCTCCCTGCCGATGCTTCCCTTTAACCCCCGGTACACTGCGATCGTGTTTGATCGCGGTGTGCAAGGGGTTAACGTGTCGGGGGCGATCCGTGATAATCAGCTGACACCCGGCCGCGATGAGCGGCGCTCACCACGTGGGCGCCGCTGATCGCGCTAGACTTACTATCCGGTCCATGGGCATAGGGGCCCGGGGCCCATGGACGGGATAGTACGTCTGATGTCAGAAAGGGGTTAAAGCTTCAACAAGTCAATGGTGAGTTCGGACTATCACTGTCCCCACGCAAACTTATGACGGGAAGAAGGGGAGAAAATGAAAGCAGTAACAAAAAAATTGGCTACAGTTAAGTCCAGCTTTCGACACTTAGGTCCTTCTCCATCAACCTGTCGTTACCTCCATCTTCCTCAAGGTGGTGCTATGGCTCAATAGAGGCTGTAAATTGTGTCTGCTCAGTCCTAATGACTCATAAATGACGGCTCATGAGTATTCAGGTTTATTAATGAAGCGGACGGTCTTAAAAGACCCGATTATTCTAGCGTAGGATAAATGCATAAAGTGACCAATAAGGAAGCCCAGTCAGATGGATTTTGAGATGCGATGCAAAACCCACCTCACCGCTAGGACTGGAGATGGCAGTTTCCTTTTGGAGGCCCTGTGAATCCAGCGTCCGGCCATCTCCTCAGTGCTGGAAGAGGGGCCATAGAAATGAAAGAAAGGACTCTGTTTTCCCACACTGCCTCACAAAAGACCCTCATCTATCAGTGCCCCCATTACATAGTGACAGGCGAGGCCGCTCTGCTTCATACACACAATGGAGGGGGGAAAGGAGGATAAGGGGGGCTCCACATTAATTTCCAAGAAACCTGGATGCTTCCTGTGCACCGGATATCATGCTAATGAGGGGCCGCAAAACAAGAAGGGGTGGTGGGTTGCCCTCTAAAAACATCTTATGGGATTTCATGTATTTCCCTAAGATTTAATCAGATATCATGGTATCAAGTGGTTTTGTAGTTCTTTTCAGCCACCTGAACCTGAAGGCAGCAGGATAATTAGGGTTTGTACACATGGGGTCTTTTTTACGTGTTTTTGGAGGAGAAACTGAGCAGAAACTCTAAATCTTCCTAAAAAAATGTAGTTTCCACTCAAAAATCTCAATGTGAGCAAACATTTCAGCTATGTGCATGCAGACCTTTTTTTTTTTTTTTCTTTTACACTGGGTCTTCTTCAAAAAATTTATTTTCTACTGTATGCACACATCTTTTTCAGGTGTATTCCACCTGGTACTGGCTGAGAAAGCACTGAACAAAAGTTCAAGATACATTGTTGTGCGCATGTTCTATCCTTTGTAGCTTATGTGCCCATACCCTCCGTGTGCCCATACTCCAAAACGCAATGTGACCATACCACACCGTGTGCCCATAACCCCTCCGTGTGTGCTCACTTGCATCTTTTTGAAGTGGAAACGCCAAAATCCTTCTCAAAAACTTGGGTCTTGATTCATCTTTTGCTTTTTATTTTGTCGCTTTCCTTTTCCATTTTGTGGTATTAGGCTACTTTCACACATCAGGTTTTCGGCGTCAGGCGCGATCTGGCGTCGTGCCGGAATGCCGGATCCGGCAAATGTTTTGTAAAACCTGAAGTGCCGGATCCGGTTTTCTGCCGGATCCGTCTTGTTCTTGACAGACAAAACCGGATCCGTCTCATCCGGTTCATCCGTTTTTCTATCCGTTTTTCGACGGATTACGCCGGATCCGGTTTTTAAAATTGACCCTTGTGGCCTTCCGAACGGGATTGGCTACTGGAAAACTAGATATAGCATGTTCCTACAGCCCTTCTTTGACAGGTTGTAGAGAAGAAAGTGCAGGTTGGAGAGAAGAGCAAGTTACTGGCGAAGATGGATGTTGTCATTGGAAATATTACCACTAGAAGTTCTGTGACGGTTTCAGGGACAATTTTCCACTATACTTTGTCACCTCAAGGCAGAGTACACTGGGATGACAGAGTGTGAAAGATTTGTGCCCTAAACTTGTGTACCTTCTGTACCAACAGTATATACCTTTGCCAACCAAAGTTGGCTATCTTGTCATGGTCTTACTATTTTTAGCTTTAGGCCACAGGTGTGTACCTGGTTGTGTTTTATGCAAAGTATTTCACCTTTTAACAAAAGTTGTGTACATTGTTAGGAAATCACCAACAATAAACACAACTTTTCAGGTGAAATACTTTGCTTCAAACACAACCAGGAACACAACTGTGGCAAAAAGCTAAAATTTACCCACAGTTATATACCTGGTTTTGAATACCTTTTTACCTTTGAAATACCCTGTATTTAACCTTTTTTTAAAACATAGTTCGCCGCAGAAAGAAATGACAGACAACCATTGTGAAACGATAATTTAACTTTTATTTAAATTTTTTTTTTTTTTCTTGTAAAATGTTTTTAAAGTGCAAAAAACTTTTTTAATAAAGGTTTTAAACCCAATGGGCATTTTTATTACAAAAAACACACATTACAAATCTGTGTAGTGTGGGGTGGAAATACTGCTGGAGGGGCTGCGGGGCACTTCGACACTGGGAGTGTGGAGAGAGGACTGGGATCGTGGTGGGGAAGGAACAGTTAGAGGTGAAGGTGTGGAAAAAGCTACAGAATGGGTGGACATGTGGGAGGCAGAAGAGGTGGTGGGCGGTGGAGTGGAGGGTTGGGCAGGGACTGTAGGAGCAGATGATGTTGATGGAAAGTTGTATGGGGAAGGAGTTTGGTACGGGGAAGGAGTTTGGTACGGGGCAGGTTGCTGGAAGTGGGGAGATGTCTGGTACTGGTGAGGTTGCTGGTACTGGTGAGGTTGCTGGTATGTAATAGGAGGGGGAGGATGGAAAGTGGCTGGAGGGGGTGCAGATGTAATAGGAGGGGGAGGATGGAAAGTGGCTGGAGGGGGTGCAGATGTAATAGGAGGGGGAGGATGGAAAGTGGCTGGAGGGGGTGCAGGTGGAGGAACTACAGTGGTGGGAGGTGGAGGTTGGGAGGTAACCTGCTGTAGAGCACCGTGGCACGAATGCATTACATGCATCTGCTGGGTAGGAGATAGTGTTGCCATGCGCTCCACAACAGACCTGAAAAAGGTGTGGTTTGGCGAAGATCTTGCTTCTGAATGCATGGTTTGCAGAAGTGTCTTCACCTCCAGAATGCTGGAGTTGATCTGCTGAAAGCCTGCGGAGATTTGCTCTGACAAGACTTTGAGACAGTTCTGGAAAGATGCATTCAGATGCAAGAACTCTTGCGCATAACTCTTTTCCTGACCCCTCTGCCGCTGCCGCCCAGTACCCGCAGGTGTACTAGAGGTGGCAGGGGCAGAAGGGTGGGGTAAAGGGAAAGCGATCTCCTCACCAGCAGCTTCATGTAATGTAGGCGGCCACGATGCTCCTGTGCTGGTGGATGGGACAGATGGGTCGAATGTGTGGGAAGGCTGGGAAGGTGCAGATGTACCGGGGCGGTCGAAGTGTCCCTCGGTGCCGGTCTCCTCAGGGATCGCCTCAGAAGGGTCCAATCGTGCAGGCTCCCGAGTGCTGCTCACCGTGCTGTGTAATAAAGAGAAAAAAAAACAATTAAAATACTGACATGGTATGGCCCTGGCTGAAAAAAAAAAGTTACATCTAACATTTTTTTCACATGTGGTGTGTAATATTTACCTTCTGGTGAGCATTGTTTCCCGGAGGAACGACAGGGCTTGTGCGTACTTGTACTTGCTCCTGCGTCCTCCAGATCCACTCGGGGCCCGCATCTCTTTATTGAACTCCTTCTTGAAACGATCCCTCACAGACCGCCACCGATTCACAATTCTGTTCCCTGAAACGAGAAAGGAGTGGTTAGTATACAACATCAGTGTTTCACAAACTCCAGTCCTCATGGTCCCCAGGGGTCATGTTTTCAGGATTTCCATAGTAAATAGAAATCCTGAACACATGATCCGTGGGGACCACGAGGACTGGAGTTCGGGAAACACTGGTTTACATCAAGCAACCGGTACTGTATATACTTACGCTCTTTAATCTGGGCCCGAGCTTCGAGGTCCTCCCAGCGGCCCACAAGGAGAGAACAGATTTCCTCCCAGAGTCGTCGGGTAACGATCAGGTCAGCGTGGCGGCGGTCAGCCATATTCCAGAGCGGCTCCCTTTCTCTGACGAGATCGATGAGGCGGTCCACATCGAGTCCTCCATCCTCACCATCAGAGTCGGGAGCACGCTGTGAAGGCTGTTAAAGAAAAAGACAAAAATAACATAATTAGCCTCCACAAAAGAAATGAAATAAAAAGTGCAAAAAAACAAAGCAAAAATATTTATACTTACACGCTGGTGACCGCCGCGTTGCTGTCGCCGACGACCCTGGGAGGCACTGCGAGGACCTCTTGGCCGAGCACCAGATTGGGAAGACTAGAGAAGAAAACAAAAAATGTTATGTCTTTGGATGTAGGCATTGTTGTCTGCAGAACATTTTCTATGTGTTGTGTGTAGTGTGATCTTGTGTTTCTGCGTTTGATGCAAAAAACTTACCAATTGTGAGCCCACTCCAGGTGTCTGTCCACCCCTTCCTTCTTCTGGGAGCTCCTCTTCATCTTGTGATTCCTGTTTTGAAATAAAAGTCAATGAATAGACATATATTACAGAGATGATGGATTTTGGAAATAAAAACTTACCGTCAAATGCTGACGATGCGAGGGAGGGCTCCCAGAAGAAGATGTGCTGTCCTGTTGATGGCCAGACTCCATGGCTGTGGGTATTGCTGCTGCTGTTGCTGCTGCCAGTGATGCCATTTCTGCTGCTGCTGCTGCTGCATCTCTTTGGCGGCTGTTGAATAAAGAGAAACAAAGGGCCAATGAATATCTTGATATTCCATGGCCCTAGTTTGGAGGAATGGGGGATTTGATAATTACCGTCTCTCATCTGCTGCTGGACTCCCCTCCTCAGCATGTTCCATTTGCTGCTCCATTTGGGGTGGTGCTGATGGTGCTGCTGCTGCAGATGTCTGCTGCCTTCTCCTGGTTCTTGGCTTGGGTGGCATGTTGGGTGTGGCTGAGGGTCCCATTGTCTTGCTTTTATATATCTCCTGTGGGCAGAGCTACTGAGCATGCTCAGACCAAAAAACCGGATCCGGCGCATTGCGGCGCTCATAGGCTTTCATTGTGTGAAAAAGCCGGACGCGCCGGAGACAAAAAACGTTACAGTAGACGTTTTTTCCAGACGCCGGATCGCGACACATTGCCGGATCCGGCGAAAACCGGATGAAACGCATGGCCATCCGGCGCAAATGCAAGTCAATGGGGGGGAAACCGGATTCGGCATTGCATTTCGCCGGATCCGGTTTCTGTCAAAAGCGCCGGATCGCGCCTGACGGCGAAAACCTGATGTGTGAAAGAGGCCTTAGTTGCCATTTTTGGTGCCAAAATAGCGCATGCAATTCATGAATTTGGCGCAAAGCTACAAGTGGGATTTCTTCCTGTCTTGAACTGTTTTTGCGTCTTTTTGGTGGAAAATTTTGATGTATATAAAATTACACCAGGGGGAGGGCTGGAGGGAAATTGTGCCAAATTTTGCAACTTCTCGAAAAATCGCAATTGATTAACCAGATGAAAATATTTGGCATTGCTGGACGCCACCTGTAATGATAAGATATGACTTCTGGAACCTTCCAGAATCTTCCATTCTCTGAGACTTTGTCTGTCACATAGCTGCAAACCCCCCTTCCTCACCCACAGCTCTGTGAAATCTGAGATCCCAGTGAGGATTCTTTCCCCTTCCCCCCTTAGCCAGGAAAGGATTTCTTTTGTTGGAAGCACCACGCAGCTGGATATAAGTATGGGTAATATTCAAGAGGCTGAATCTCGAAAACCATACGCGGCAGAGACATGAAAATTACATTTCTGCAAAATGCATCAACCCAGCGTTCTGGCCCATAATTTTCACGGTTCCAGCACCAACAGAAACCGAGAGCTGGATTTCTCCTAAACGGTGTGACATCATTTCTGCATGTTTGGTCTTTAACTATTGCTGCGATAGGTTAAAGAGAATGATACCATGTGCATGTTTACACGAGGTACCCTCTGCAAAATATAGTCATAAGTTTTGTAGTCCGAATTGTAACTCCTAGAGCAGGGGGGAGGAACATGCTAGACAACCCCTTTTATGATGTCACAAACCCAAAGCTCTAAGGTATTCCCTCCCAAAAATCAGTCATTCGAGCTGGAGGTTTGATGCCCTCCTCCCCACATGGTTAGCCTAAAGACCATCTAAGCAACTGTAAGTGTTGAATCTCTATGTTAATCCCTTTTATTTTATACAGTCATATGTTAAAGTTAATGTTAACCTTTTTTCTTTATAACAATTTTGGTTTTTGCAACAGCTACTTCAGTTTCATATATCTAATAACTGATGGACTCAGTTATATTTCTGGATTCAAATGAGGTTTATTGTACTAACAGAAAATGTGCAATCGAATTTTAACAAAATTTGACCGGTGCAAAAGTATGGGCACCTCAACATAAAAGTGACATTAATATTTTGTAGATCCTCCTTTTGCAAAATTAACAGCCTCTAGTCGCTTCCTGTAGCTATTAATGAGTTCCTGGATCCTGGATGAAGGTATTTGTGACCATTCCTGTTTACAAAACAATTCCAGTTCAGTTAAGTTTGATGGTCGCCGAGCATGGACAGGCCGCTTCAAATCATCCCACAGATGTTCAATGATATTCAGGTCTGGGGACTGGGATGGCCATTCCAGAACATTGTAATTGTTCCTCTGCATGAATGCCTGAGTAGATTTGGAGCGGTGTTTTTGATCATTGTCTTGCTGAAATATCCATCCCCTGCGTAACTTCAACTTCGTCACTGATTCATGCACATTATTGTCAAGAATCTGCTGATACTGAGTTGAATCCATGCGACCCTCAACTTTAACAAGATTCCCGGTGCCGGCATTGGCCACATAGCCCCAAAGCATGATGGAACCTCCACCAAATTTTACTGTGGGTAACAAGTGTTTTTCTTGGAATGCTGTGTTTTTTAGCCTCCATGCATAACACCTTTTTGTATGACCAAACAACTCAATCTTTCTTTCATCAGTCCACAGGACCTTCTTCCAAAATGTAACTGGCTTGTCCAAATGTGCTTTTGCATACCTCAGGCGACTCTGTTTGTGGCGTGCTTGCAGAAGCGGCTTCTTTCGCATCACTCCCATACAGCTTCTCCTTGTGCAGAGTGCGCTGTATTGTTGACCGATGCACAGTGACACCATCTGCAGCAAGATGATGCTGCAGGTCTTTGGAGGTGGTCTGTGGATTGTCCTTGACTGTTCTCACCATTCTTCTTCTCTGCCTTTCTGATATTTTTCTTGGCCTGCCACTTCTGGGCTTAACAAGAACTGTACCTGTGTTCTTCCATTTCCTTACTATGTTCCTCACAGTGGAAACTGACAGGTTAAATCTCTGAGACAACTTTTTGTATCCTTCCCCTGAAAAGCTATGTTGAATAATCTTTGTTTTCAGATCATTTGAGAGTTGTTTTGAGGAGCCCATGATGCCACTCTTCATAGGAGAATCAAATAGGAGAATTACTTGCAAGTGGCCACCTTAAATACCTTTTCTCATGATTTGATACACCTGGCTATGAAGTTCAAAGCTCAATGAGGCTACAAAACCGCACACATCAAATCGCCGCATGCAGACACTTCCGCATACTACGCATGTCCCTGCGTACCCAATGTGAAAGATAGGTATGCAGGGAAATGCAGGATGCATAGAGAAGTAGTTGGAGCTTCAGGTAGGAAGAAAGGAGGAAGTAGGCAGCCATCCGCAGCCCTTCTGAATGCAAGTGTGAAACCAGCCTTAGCTCTACAATGTCCAAACCACCTTCCACTGTGCTGAAGATCCAGATAATGTCCTGTGGTAAATGCATCACTGTCTGCAGAGCTGATGTCCCCGTAGTACTTGGTTGGCCCTGCTGTGTTGCCCACCGTTTGCCGCCCCTGTGCTGCCCACCATTTCCTGCCCCTGTGCTGCCCACCATTTCCTGCCCCTGGGCTGCGCACCGTTTGCTGCCCTCAGGCTGCGCACCATTTGCTGCTCGAATACTAGTGGCCATAACGTACGATCTATGGTAAAGAGCAATGATGGCATTACATAGATCGCAGGGGAGTGTGGTCGTAGACTGTGTTCCTTCTGGTCTCTAACCACAGGTGACAGCAGGTGGATGACATTGTGCTATGTGCAAACACAACAGCGTTTCTCCAACGTTGATGAAGTCCAAAACGTAAGTAAGATAAAAAAATATTTTTTAATGATCCAAAGTATAAAAGAGGCCGCCTCCCATAGCAGGATCCACATGCCGGTGAGTCATCTCTGGTCAGACTGAACTACTGTTTATAGATCACAATATGCACGCATCCGTACATCCCCTGACAAAGCTGCAGTACGGCAGCGATACGCGTGGGGCTCTCCTGTGCCCTGTCCCCCCACCAGGCCGTACTTCCAAGTGATAACCTCACTTTGGTAATCCCATTCAGGACTCTTTACTCATATGGGAGTTTTTCCTCCATTATTTTTGGCCTGGACTGCGTGGAGTTAATCATATCCTTGTGCTGCTATCTTCTTGTCCCACTTGGGACATTTTCTGGGGGGATTCTCCTGCATACAGATACATTCTACACCTTCTACATATTTTCTGGCTATTTTAGCCGTTTCCTGTCTGCTAGGGAGAATCAGTGTAGGGGACCATTTAGTGCTCTTATAGGCATTACTCCCTCTTTAATTGATGTGTTGCTGTCTCTGGGGACGCCCTCCACAGCCATCGGTCTGTATTCATGTATAGCAACATGGTATTTTTGCAATTGAGAGGTGTTCATTAGATTATGTACAGTATGTGTACACATATATAGTTTGCACATAAAAGTCAAGTTTACGGTATTCTTCAATTGAGGTGTTCATCAGATTGTGTATGTGTATTGTGTATACATGTATAGTTTGCACATAGAGTATAGTTCACAGCTGTCCCCTAGCGGACATGGGCACGGATTGTTGGTTTTAATTGTTTTTAACCCTTGAGTGCTTTTTGTGATGTTAATAAAATTATACGTTTATGGATATTCAAGAGTGCACTGATTATATGTCGTGGTCTTTTTTTGCATATGTTCCCCAGGTTTGTTTCCATGCATTTGGTGGCACCTTGTAAATTTTAGTGATCATATTGTAGTGCATCCTTGTTAGTTCCCAAAGTCTAAAACCTGAATATGCTGGACACCAAAAGAGATTATTAAAATAATTTTTTATCTTACTTACGTTTTGGATTTCATCAACGCTGGAGAAACTGTGCTACTTGCAGTTAACGTTTACGTTCAAGACTAGGGTGGCTCAGGGCGTCGCTCTTGTGCTCAAACAAGGTGCATTCAACTGAGGTGAGCTGACGTTTTCCTGTTCCTCTTTGGTCGCCACAAGACAGCGACAGGTCCGCTCTCTTATAAACCTGCAGCACATTTTCTGCTTTTTGTCTACATTGAAGTACAGGGGACACACAATTTGTGAGTCCAATATATTCATGAGCCTCTGCCCTCCCCTCACTGCATGAGTGACAGCTGGAAGTGAAGTGTCTGCTCTACTGCAGAATCTCATACAAACGGGTAAAAAAGCTGCTCAGGAAATGACACGTGCTGGCAGGGCTGGACTGACCATCTGGCAATTCTGGCAAATGGCAGAAGGGCCTGTTTGGTTGTGGGCCGCCTTGTCTGCTATGTTGTTAGCAGAATCAGTGTTCTCAAGACACCCATACTGCTAAGAGTTGTGATGGACCACAAAGTCGCTGACTCCGTCACTTACCCCAGCAGGCCACAGGTATCATTAGAAATATTGGTCTTGTAGTAAATCTTGCTTTCCTCCATCCATGGTAATATTAGTAATATATCCCATCTGGTTCATGGGGACGTGGACAGTATGGGCCTGCGTGATTTCAAATGCCAGGGCTGAATTTCAGTCCCAGTCCGTACCTGTGTGCTGGGGATTTTTAACTGGAAGTTTTTTGCTGATTTAACTAATGTTCACTAATTTCAGAGACCCTCTGCCCACTCCACCGCACTTCAGCCGTAGCTGCATCTGGGTCGCCCTCCCAGGGCCGTGGGGTACTCGGTACCGGACCGTTCTCTCAGAGGGGAATGTCACCGCAGCGGTGACCCGGTCCGTGGCCCAGGGCACCCATGTAAAAGGGATTAAGTGATGCAATAAAGTTTATGAGTGAATGATTCGTGACGCCACCTGTAGTGTTCAGCAATAAAGATGTTAAGCCGACGCTGCAGACAGATCCTCTGGGACAGTTGGTGTGGTGTAGCAAAGACGTTGTGGCCCTCCACAGGTAGGTCTGTAGTCCCAGGGCAGTGTAGATGGAGAGCTAGTGAGGAGAGCGTAACGGTGCATTGTTAAGCAGAGTTGTAGCAGTGCTGAGTGTGTTGGCTCAGGAATAAGCGGAGGACACCAGGGCATGTAGTTCCAAAGCTTTACTCACAGTCTGTTGTGCATACAGGTGCCCGCATCCAAGCTGTGTCCTCCAGGTCAGGAGCTCAGTCAAGCTCCAGGCAAGATGGCTTACTCCTTTCCAACACTCCGCCAACATATGTGCCTTTTCTGAACGTCTCGCTTTTGCGCTTATAGTGGAGTACTCACAGTACTGAGTAACACTGGAGTTCCTCCTGTCAGATGTTCCTATGAACTCTACTTGTACGGCAGACAGCTGTAGCCTGCTTTGGGGACTCCTTGCTACTAAGTCCCGGCTCTCTCACGTTGCTGTTGTGCCCCCAAGTCTTGTGTGGGAATAAAGTGGTGACAACTTCTATTCCTCCGGTGTCTGTCGCAGGACCATTAGTATCCATACAACCTCGGGGACCGGACCCCGGCCATGCGCTGTGAACTTGGGAAGGGTTCTGCTCTAACCCTAATCCTTAGTCCTCCTCTCCTTACGTTCCGTACTAATCCTTCCTTCTTATGGAGAGAGTCAGGCTTTCCATCAATGTTCCTCTCCTGTGCCAGCGGACCCAGGTCACTGAGGTCGGCTGCGGCACTTCCTTCATCCATCCCACTCAGGGGATCTTCACTCTTCCACTGACTCTGTCAGACTGACTAAATCCTAAACTCTTCCCATTCTTTTGGTGCCAACTAAACTCCACCCGCCTCCCAGAACGCTTCGTGTTCCAAGCAGGGAGCCACCAAAGGTGCTTTGCTACACTACTATGTTGTGTGGAATGCAGGTGTTGGAGCATGGTCAGGCGTCTCCACCTTACCTGAATGGTGGGGTACCATACCTCAGGAGGAGGTGCAGTACCTCTGTGGCGACTGAACCCTCAGGGGCGCAACATACCCTCCCATTAAACACAGCACGTCCGCGAGCTGCAAGTGAAACAAAGTTAGACAAACAAAGGAAAATACAAAAATTTTTGAAATGCTTAATAAACAATTCTTATCTAAACTTCCCAATGTGGGAGGCACTCACTCTTGAACGTTGCAAACAATTTTAACTATCTATGTCGAAATATAGTGCCTAATCAAAGTGCTATTGGCAGTAAACTCACTACTAGTTCAAGTATGATCATTAACACATTTCTTTCACCTTTCTACTATTATTTCTAGACTTCTAGACCCTAGGTGACAACCGCCGATGCCTGGTTCGTCACCTGCATTTTCAAATCTTTATTTAAATTTTTCACCTTTATTCACACATTAACATGAGTCTGAACTCTGTAAAACATTCACTATTCCTATATAAAATCTGTTCTATTTCTTTATTAAACACTACCACTATTTACTTTTTCTATCAAAATACTAAACATTATTATTAAGTGCAATTATGTAAAGTAGACATTGATCCAGCCAAGATGTATTGAAATGTCCCTATTAAAGCAGGTCTATGTAAAACCAAGAGAAGGCACCTTAAGAGGTGCAACTATTTAC
This sequence comes from Dendrobates tinctorius, assembly GCF_039654945.1. Lineage (NCBI taxonomy): Eukaryota > Metazoa > Chordata > Amphibia > Anura > Dendrobatidae > Dendrobates > Dendrobates tinctorius. The sequence goes on along the minus strand of NW_027361687.1, from coordinate 52,155,285 downwards.
AGTACAGTTCTGGATCATTCATTGTCCATGATCTCCACTAGTGTTGAGTATTCCGATACTGCAAGTATCAGGTATCGGCCGATATTCACTGTATCGGAATTCCGATACTGAGTTCCGATACTTTTAGCATATCGAATACCGGAATCAGAAGTTGCCATAATGCTATGAGCCAGTTTGATTTGATTCAGCCAATGACAATCCTCAGAAGTGTGGGCACATCCTGTTAGGCATGTAGGCATGTTAACTAATGGCATGGCTGTGATTGGCTGCTGAAATGATGTCATGATGCACTATAAAAGCCGCCGCAACCACCATTTCTGGTTCACTCTGCTGTGAATTCAGTTAGGGACAGGCTGCTGTTCAAGACTGTGAGGGACAGTTTGAGAGCGATTTTACAAATCACATTGTGCTTTACCCAGGCTACATTATCAATAAGTGTAGCTTTCTTTTGCCTTGCAGCAGTGTTCACGGCTGTCTGCAAAGTCTGTGTGAGTGCAGCTCACGCTGAGTAGTGTGTCCTGCAGCCACGTCTGGTTGTAGGACGCTCAGCGTGTCACTGCCTCATACATATTTTTCATTTTTTGCTGCTAATTTTTCATTCTCCTATTAGTGTGCACTGTGCATCATCCATATACGTTGGTTGCAAACACTATAGGAGTAGACAGCGGAGCCTCTCTGCAGCCTTTCAGTGCTAGTGCCCAGTTTGCTGCACTGTTCACGGCTGTCTGAGAGGTCTCTGACTGTGTGTGAGTGCAGCTCACGCTGAGTAGTGTGTCCTGCAGCTACGTCTGATTGTAGGCTGCTCAGCGTGCGTCACTGCCTCACACATAATTTTTCTTTTATTGCAGCTCATTTTTTATTCTCCTATTAGTGTGCATCAATCCGTATCCATCTACATTGGTTGGTTGCAATCACTATATAGGAGTAGATAGAGGAGCCTTTTTTCTGGCTTGTGCCCTTCATCTGCAGCCAGATAAGTATTGCCCTATTTTTTGGAGCCTCATCTTTTGCATTGTAAGTTACCTTCCTGCATTGTAATAGTTCCAAAAAGTTAGTGATACTATCGCTTTCAAATCTTTGGTCACATCCTTTTTAGATTTTTAAAAACAAAAAAAACAAAGTTCACCAAACACTCCATTTCACAGTTGTGTAGGCCACATTAGCTCCTATTAAAGTGTAGTCAGCACACATACTTCATAAAATTAGTGTTTCTTATACCTGTTACCAGCTGTTCAGGAATAAGCACACTAAGCCCCCCCTTTGTACTTTTCTGCCTATCTTTATCAGTCTACCAAGATGAAGAAGGCAGGGAGTAAGGCATGTGGGAGTGGGGATTCTGCAGGGAGAGGACATGGGGATTCTGTGCCTGCTGCTGGCACCAGTGAGTCAGCATCCCCCAGTTTTACCAGGCAACAGTCCTTTATGCGCAGCTTTGTAGGACCTTGCCGTACCCCACTGCTGCGGGAGGAACAAATTGAAGCCATTGTCGGATGGATGGCAGCTAACGCATCGACTTCAATGACTTCCACGTCCTCTCAGTGCCAGAGCACTGAAGAGCAACCATCTGTCTCTTCACCACCTGCCAAAGTGCCCAGGCAGTCAGAGAGCCCTGGACAGGAGCCATCACAGTCTCTACTTCTGTTCTCTGAATCTGTTGGCTCGGAAAGAGGGGGCCAGCCAAGCAGCATTCAAGAATGTGAAGAAGAGGGAGTATGCAGTGATGCGCAACTTCTTTGTCCCTCTGAATCTGAAGAGGCGGGTGGGCCAGTGCCTATGGTCAGCACACCTCAGTACGCATCAGATGATGACGACACTCAGGTGCCACTTTCTGGTGCGTATGGTGCTGGCGAGACAACCCAGGAGAAGCAGGTGTTTGAAGAGGGGAGTGTAGATGATGAGGTCCTTGACCCATCATGGCGTGAGGAACAGTAAGGTGGTGGGAGCAGCTCTGAGGAAGAGATTCTCCGAACGGCCAAAACAGGAGGGAGAGGGCAGACTTGGTTGCCTGTAGCCTCCACTTTGGCACCCGTTAGGAGCATTCCTCTTTCAAAAGCCAAAACGGGCGCTCCCAAGACTTGCAGTGCGTGGTCCTTTTTTGACAAAGTTGCAGATGTCATTTGCTTTGTCAAATGCAAGCTGTGTCATCAGAAAGTTAAGAGGGAAAAATGTCACAACCTCAATACCACAAATATGTGGAAACATGTGCGGACCAAGCACGAGGTAGAGTTACACAGACACACTGAAGATGTAGGCCAGCGTACAGCACCACCTACCACCTCTTAAGCTCGTGTTGGGGCCTCTTCCTCCAGCTCACACACAGCTGGTTCGGCTTCCTCACAGGATCGCCAAGGAAGAACCTCTGGCACTGTTGTCTGGAGACCCAGTGACATTCCACCCACAGCACCACGTTCCCAGTCATCCTCACACTCCCAGGCCACTCTACAGCCATTGGTAGCACAGGCATAGGATAAAAGGTGGCCATACTCGGCAAACCATCCCCGAGCACAGGCTTTGAATGCTGGCATTGCCAAACTACTGGCCCTTGAAATGCTCTCATTCAGGCTGGTGGAGACTGACACCTTCCGGAACTTCATGGCATTGGCAGTCCCACAACACACCGTGCCCAGCCGCTTTTATTTCAGCAGGCAAGCCGTCCCTGCCCTGCAAAAACATGTGGAGGGAAAAATAAAACATGCGCTACTAAACGCCGTCAGTAGCAAGGTCCACCTGACCACCGATGCGTGGACCAGTAACCATGGACAGGGACGATACCTTTCCCTCACTGCCCATTGGGTCAATGTTGTGGAGCCGGGTACAGATCTGGAGAGTGGCGCTGTACGTGTTCTGCCAACTCCATGGATTGCAGGAATCCAGTCTCTACACATTGACTCCTCCTCCTACTCAAGTTCCTCAGAAACAGTGCTGCAGGAGCCTGTTACGACCGATATGAGCACAGCCGTGGCCAAACGTCAACAGGCCGTACTCAAATTAATTTCTTTGGGGAATCGAAGCCACACAGCGCAGGAGCTCTGGAATGCCATCAAGCAGGAGAGCTGTGGTTTGTGCCAGCGAATCTCCAACCGGGCTTGGTAGTGTGTGACAATGGCCGAAATCTGGTGGCAGCTCTTGGAATAGGCAACCTCACTCAAATCCCATGTCTGGCACATGTGCTGAACTTGGTCGTGCAGAGCTTTTGAGGGACTATCCAGATCTTGATGCACTGCTGCACAAGGTCCGCATAGCGTGCGCTCACTTGCGGAGTTCCAACACAGCAAGATCGTGCTGGAACTCGGATACCGAGAAGGAGGCACCTAGGCCAAAGGCACTGCCGAGAACCAGCTGACGGTGCTGGAACCCAGATGGTCCACGGTTGTGCCATTGGCTCTTGTTCCTTCTGCTGCCACTCTGGGTACCAGCACCGTGCTCCACTATGGCCTCTGGCTCCACTGTCTCTAGTATTTCCCCTGGCCTCCAACCTCGCCAGTTGCTGCTCTGAAGTGGCGTCTGCACAATCCACACTTGTTCCTGTGTTACTGGGGCTCAGTCACGTCAGTTGATCCCCTGATGTGTGTCCGGCAATGTCTCCTGCTCTGTCCACATTCCCATTACCCATCCGGGTTCCAGCACCGTCAGCTGGTTCTCGGCAGTGCCTTTGGCCTAGGTGCCTCCTCGGTATCCGAGTTCCAGCAACGTCTGCTGGTCCTTGGTAGTGCTTTGTAGCACAGGTACCTCCTGCTTAGTAACCGTGTTCCAGCACTGTCAGCTGGTCCACGGTTGTGCCATTGGCTCTTGTTCCTTCTGCTGCCACTCTGGGTACCAGCACAGTCAGCTGGTTCTCAGTAGTTCCATTGACTCTTGTAGCTTCTGCTACGCATCCGGGTTCCAGCATCGTCAGTTGGTTCTCGGCAGTGCCTTTGGCCTAGGTGCCTCCTCGGTATCCGAGTTCCAGCAACGTCTGCTGGTCAATGGTAGTGCTTTGTAGTACAGGTACCTCCTGCTTAGTAACCGTGTTCCAGCACCGTCAGCTGGTCCACGGTTGTGCCATTGGCTCTTGTTCCTTCTGCTGCCACTCTGGGTACCAGCACCGTCAGCTGGTTCTCGGTAGTTCCATTGACTCTTGTAGCTTCTGCTATCCATCCGGGTTCCAGCACCGTCAGCTGGTTCTCGGCAGTGCCTTTGGCCTAGGTGCCTCCTTCTCGGTATCCGAGTTCCAGCAACGTCTGCTGGTCCATGGTAGTGCTTTGTAGCACAGGTACCTCCTGCTTAGTAACCGTGTTCCAGCACCGTCAGCTGGTCCACGGTTGTGCCATTGGCTCTTGTTCCTTCTGCTGCCCTTCCGGGTTCCAGTACCATCAGCTGGTTCTCGGCAGTTCCTCAGCCTTCTTGTACCTTCTGCTACTTTTCAAAGTTCACACTTGTGGAAATGGTTTTTGGTTCTCACTCTGGATCTCCCTGACGACGACGACCCTGAAGACCACCAAAGAAGACCAAAAGGATGACCCTGAAGAAGATGACCAAGATGACAAAGAACATGAAGACAACCACCAAGATACAGAACAACAAGAGGCAGAAGAACAAAAAGTAGAAGGACCAAAAGCAGAAGAACATTAAGCATAAGACTAAAAATCAGAGCAAAAGATATTATCTAAATTCTAAGCAGAAGAAGACTAAGCAGTGTATGGGGGTGAGTCCGTTCCTCCTCATTGTAGCCCTGTAAAATGCCTGGTGCTGCAGGCCAAACTGAACGCGGACAAATCCTGTTGTAAATCTTTTGCGACAGGCAGAACGGAAGGTGTAATCTTCAAACTTTTATAGATAACTACAGGAATGCCTGTCACAAATAAGAATATGATGATGAAGAATAGGAAGAAGATGAAGTAGAATATGAAGAAGAATAATAGTTGAATAAGAAGAATATGAAGAATGTAAAAGAAAAGAATAATAGGAAGAAGGTGAAGAAGATGAAGAAGAAGTTGATGAAAAAGATGCTGCTGCTGAGGATGATGAAGGAGAAAGTGTTGGAGAAGTAAAAACGAAGGTGAAGAGCATGGAAGTAGTGAAACATACATATCTGACAAAATATAAAAAAGGTTAACATAGTCAATATCTTTGTAACTCCGAACGTCTTTAAAAAAAAAAAAAAAAAATAATTCCTGCTATTCCATTTGATTGGGCTAAACCTCTATGCCTTTAATGTTTCCTCCACCTCCCCCAATACATTCTACATTATTCTTAGTTGTTTTTCTTCATGTAGAATTAAACTACAAGGAAAGAAAGGTTTTTTTAATTCCGATATTTCTGTTCCATTGACTTGAATGGGACTTCCGGGATCGGAATCGGCGATACCCGATACTTTTTTCATATCGGCCGATCCAATCCGATCCGATATTTTTCAATATCGGGTGGTATCGCTCAACACTAATCTCCACAGTTCAAATATAAAAGGCTGACTAAGAAATTGGGCAAACTGGGATCAAAAGAAAAACAACATGATGAACAAAACACAAAAAAATGAAGAAGGCATAACGGTGCCTATACCCTCCTTGATAAGTTAGTTATTACTGCTAAGTAATGGTCCCCTCCTGGGGTGGTGGAAGCGGGTCGCTTGTGCTGCTTCCAGGGGAGAACTGAAGGACATCCTCTTCTTGCCGATTGTCCACAAATTGCAGGTATTCCCTCTCCCAAAGAGTTAGGCTAGTGGCAGCCTGTGCAGATGGAATGGCAGCTGGTGGAACTGCTGCCTGTGAGGGTGGCTCTTCAGCTGCTGATGGTGGTAGCTCTGCTGCCAATGATTCTGCAGAAGTTGCAGTTGATACCAATAGATGTTGCTCTCCAGTTTCAGGTGGCACCACAGTTAGCAGTGCTGCTGCCGGTTGCTGCTGGCACGGCGCAAATTTGGGTGCTGCCACTTGATACCCAAGAAATCACGGGTTCATTTCTGTCCATGGGAGCAGTCCCCAACACCAGGATCATGGCAGGGGGCAGTGATCCTACCTGGGGATTCCGGGTGACGTTCGGGCTCCTGCGCGGGTACGGGAGAGTGGAGGATGGTAGCCACAACCTCCGGGGCTGCCTGATGAGCGGCCGGCAGCTGGGTTGAAGCTGTTGCCGGATCGGCGCCTGCCAAAGCCTCCGGGATGGACCTGCGCGGCCGCGCCAGGTCCGAGTAGGGCCTCGGCCCCTGATCTACCGCTTGCTCCGGAACTCTCATGTACCTCCTCCTGGCAGGCCGCATCCAGTGGCAGCATCCGCTTGGAAGTGGAGGTGGGCGCTGTAGATGGCATCGGCAGTATGCCCCGCAAGGGCTGCTTGGGAGCAAGTGGTTTCTCTCCATTGCGGTGTCCTGGCCTCCGTCCTATCATGGCGTTCTGGCGTTCTTCCTCCTTCCTTGCCTCTTTTCCCGCCACCGGCTCTCGCTCCTCCTTCTGGGGGCGGCGTCTTCTTCCTACTCCTCCATACCAGGCCAGTATCCGAACGCCTCGGGGGGTGGGCCATGTTGCAGTTGCATAGAAGTTCAGGCAAGGGAGGCCCAGGACAGTTCACGATCTTTTCTTATGACCACCCATGTTGTCACGCCCTTCACCATTTTGAGAGTCCATTTTGCAGTCTATTAATTTGGTTATTCTGCACATTTTCAGCGATGTTTAAGTCCAATAAAACTCAGACACACAGAACCCGGTGGCACCGGGCTTCGTCATCCTGTTCGTGACGCCAAATTGGGTCGCCCTCCCAGGGCCGTGGGGTACTCAGTACCGGGCCGTTCTCTCAGAGGGGAATGTCACAGCAGCGGTGACCCGGTCCGTGGCCCTGGGCGCCCATGTAAAAGGGATTAAGTGATGGAATAAAGTTTGAGTGAATGATTCGTGACGCCACCTGTGGTGTTCGGCAATGAAGATGTTAAGCTGACGCTGTAGACAGATGGTGTGGTGCAGCAAAGATGTTGTGGCCCTCCACAGGTAGGGCTGTAGTTCCAGGGCAGTGTAGATGGAGAGCTAGTGAGGAGAGCGTAATGGTGCAGTGTTAAGCACAGAGATGTAGCAGTGCTGAGTGGGTTGGCGCAGCAATAAGCGGAGGACACCAAGGCATGTAGTTCCAAAACTTTACTCACAATCTGTTGTGCATACAGGTGCCCGCATCCATGCTGTGTCCTCCAGGTCAGGAGCTCAGTCAACCTCCAGGCAAGATGGAGTTCTCCGTTCCAACACTCCGCCAACATATGTGCCTTTTCTGAACGTCTCCCTTTTGCTCCTATAGTAAAGTACTCACAGTACTGAGTTACACTGGAGTTCCTCCTGTCAGATGTTCCTATGAACTCTACTTGTACGGCAGACAGCTGTAGCCTGCTTCGGGGACTCCTTGCTACTAAGTCCTGGCTCTCTCACGTTGCTGTTGTGCCTCCAAGTCTTGTGTGGGAATAAAGTGGTGACAACTTCTATTCCTCCGGTGTCTGTCGGAGGACCATTAGTATCCATACAACCTCGGGGACTGGACCCCGGCCATGCGCTGTGAACTTGGGAAGGGTTCTGCTCTAACCCTAATCCTTAGTCCTCCTCTCCTTACGTTCCGTACTAATCCTTCCTGCTTATGGAGAGAGTCAGGCTTTCCATCAATGTTCCTCTCCTGTGCCAGCGGACCCAGGTCACTGAGGTCGGCTGCAGCACTTCCTTCATCCATCCCACTTAGGGGATCTTCACTCTTCCACTGACTCTGTCAGACTGACTAAATCCTAAACTCTTCCCGCTCTTTTGGTGCCAACTAAACTCCACCCGCCTCCCAGCACGCTTTGTGTTCCAAGCAGGGAGCCACCAGAGGGTGCTTTGCTACACTACTGTGTTGTGTGGGATGCAGGTGTTGGAGCGTGGTCAGGCGTCCCCACCTTACCTGAATGGTGGGGTACCACACCTCAGGAGGAGGTGCAGTACCTCTGTGGCGACTGAACCCTCAGGGACGCCACACATCCCTCTGACCTCTCCTCCACCCTTCTGCCATAGCTGCGGCCTTCTGACCCCTCCTCCACCCTTCTGCCACAGCTGCGACCCTCTGCATGCTCCTCCTCCCTTCTGCTGTATTTGTGACCCTTCTGAACGTTCCTCTGCCCATCTGCCGTAGCTGTGTCCCTCTGTGTGCTCCTCAGGCCTTCTGCCATAGTTGTGACCCTCTGACCACTCCACCATCCTTCTGCCGTAGCTGCGTCTCTCAGCATTCTCCGCCCTTCTGCCGTAGGTGTGACACTCTGTATGCTCCTCCACCCTTTTGCTGTAGCTGCGTCCTTCTGCATGCTCCTCCACCCTTCTGCTGAAGCTGCGAATTGCTACATGCTTCTCCGTCCTTCTGCTGCAGGCAGCTGTGACCCTTCTGACTGCTCCTCTGCCCTTCTGCCATTGTTGCAAACCTCTGACCGCTCCTCCTCCCTTTAGCCGTAGCTGCATTCCTCTGCATGCTCCTCAGCCCTTCTGCCATTGCTGTGACCCTCTGACCGCTCCTGCACACTTTCGCTGTAGCTGCATCTCTCTGCGTGCTCCTCCACACGTCTGCCATAGCTGTGACCCTCTGCATGCTCCTCTGCCCTTCTACCGTAGCTGTGACCTTTCTGACTGCTTTTCTTCCCTTCTGCCGTAACTGCGGCCCTCTGACCGCTCCTCCACCCTTCTGCCGTAGCTGGATCCCTCTGCATGCTCCTCAGCCCTTCTACCATAGCTATGACCATTCTCACCATTCCACTGACCCGCCCTGGAGGCAGTAGGGTACTCGGTGCCGGGCCCGTTGATTTCAATGGGAGATGTCACAGTGGCAGTGACCCGGTCCGTGGCCTCAGGCAGTGAATGTAAAAGGGGTAGAGTGATGGGGATAAAGTTATTGGGATGATTCGTGACGTCACCTGTGGTTTCTCGTAAGTTGACCAGCACTGCAGGGTAGCTTCTCTAGGACAGATGGTGTGGTGCAGCAATGATGTTGGAGCTCCCCACAGGTGGAGCTGTAGTCCCAGGGCAGTAGTAATAGGTGTTGAGGAAGAGGGTGCAGTGTTAGGCACAGAGATGAAGCAGTGCTGAAGGTGTTGCAGGAAGAAGGCAATGACACAACAGGGTGGTTTCCTTTACCTTTACTGTGCTTTGTCAGTGCAGTCCAGGATCCAGATCACAGATGGAACAGGAGTTGATTAGCCTGGAAGCAACTTAGGAATCTCTCTATGCAGATGGGTTGTGTAGTCTCCTTCCTAGTGCTTCTCGGAGGTACTTGCAGTACTGAGTTACACTGAAGTCCCCCTTGCTTGTTCTCTTTAGAACGCCCCTCGTATGGCAGCCGTAGCCTTCTATCTCTTCTGGCTCACACACGTTACTGCTGTGCCTCTAAGTCTTTGTTGGGAACAGAGCATTTACAGCTTTCTGTTCCTCCGGTTTCTGCTGCAGGACCATCAGCATCCATACACCTTCGGATACCGGACTCCAAACCATGCACTTGAAACAAGAAGTGGGCCTGAATTCCCCTCAATCCTCCAGCTCCTCTTTTCCACATCCACACACTTTGCCCTCCTCACAGAACTGCCTAACTTTCCCTTCCTGGCACCCAGAGAGCAGCTCCTCCCCCAGTTTGGTTAAGAGCTCCCCCTGCTGGCCTGGAGTGGGAACTGTGCTGTGTATGTATTTAACTGATAGAGAGACCCTTCATTGCTTCCAAGCATGACATCACACTCCCTAGGAGGAAGGTAATGGCACTGTGGTGACCATACTCCTGGGGGCGCCACACCACCACCCTTCTGCGATAGCTGAAACCCCATCTGTGTGCTCCTCAGCCCTTCTGCTGTAGTTATGATTCATTTAACTGCTCCTCTGCCCTTCTGCCGTAGCTGCAACCCTCTGATCGCTCCTTCGCCTTTTTGCTATAGCTGCATCCCTCTGCGTGCTCCTCCGCCCTTCTGCCATAGCTGCGTCCATCTGTGTGCTCCTCAGCCCTTCTGCTGTAGTTGTGAGCCTCTGACCGCTCCACCATCCTTCTGCCATAGTCTCGGAATTCTCCGCCCTTCTGGCGTAACTGTGACCCTCTGCATGCTCCTCCACCCTTCTGCTGTAGCTGCGAACCTCTACATGCTCTGCCCTTCTGCCATAGCTGCACACCTCTGACCGCTTGTCCCTTTTGCTATAGCTGCGCCCCTCTGCATGCACCTCAGCCCTTCTGCCGTAGCTGTGACCCTCAGACCGTTCCTCCACACTATTGCTGTAGCTGCATCCCTCTATGTGCTCCTCCACCCTTCTGCCAAAGCTGTGACCTTTCTGACGGCTCCTCCACC